>NC_030685.2:79684047-79931547 GCF_000004195.4 Xenopus tropicalis | reverse complement strand
TTATTTAATGGTTAAATGATTCCCTTTTCTCTGTAATAATAAAACAGTACCTGTACTTGATCCCAACTAAGATATAATTACCCCTTATTGGGGCAGATAAGCCCTATTGGGTTTATTTAATGGTTAAATGATTCCCTTTTCTCTGTAATAATAAAACAGTACCTTGTAATTGATTCTAACTAAGATATACATAATCCTTATTGGATGCAAAACAATCCTTTTGGGTTTAATTAATGTTTTATTGATTTTTTAGTAGACTTAAGGTATGGAGATCCAAATTACAGAAAGGCCCCTTATCCGGAATACCCTTGGTCCCGAGCATTCTGGATAAGGGGTCCTATACTTGTATATCAAACTTAGAGACGGTTTAATCCATGTGTGCAATGCCTAAAGTCATGTATTTGCAACTATTCATTATGGATAAAGAATAAAATATGCTGTTCAGCTTTTGTCTCCAGTGCTCAAACGGGACATTATTGAGTTAGAGAGGGTCCAGAGAAGGGCAACTAAGCTGGTAAAGGGTATGGAAAGTCTCAGTTATGGGGAAAGACTGGCCAAGTTTACACTGGAGAAGAGGCACTTAAGAGGTGACATGATAACTATGTATAAATATATAAGGGGATCATATAAAAACCTTTCTAATGTTTTATTTACCAGTAGGGCCTTCCAACGGACACGAGGGCACCCACTCTGTTTAGAAGAAGGGAGGTTCCGTTTAAATATTCCCAAAGAATTTATTACTGTGAAGTTGTGGGATTCCCTCCCCGAATCAGTCGTACTGGCTGATAAATTATATAGCTTTAAGAAGATTGCCATCTTGGAGTCAGGAAGGAATTTTTTTCCCTCTGGGGCAAATTAGAGAGGCTTCAGATGGGGTTTTTGCCTTCCTCTGAATCAACTAGCAGTTAGGCAGGTTATATATTGGCATTATGGTTGAACGTGATGGACGAACGTCTTTTTTCAACCTAACTTTCTATGTTACTATGTAAGAAATTAAAATCAGTTCAATGTAATTTAGCAAGTAAAGACCAATTGCAAACGATCTCAAAATTAGGGATGCACCGAATCCACCATTTTAGGATCCGGCCAAACCCTTTACGAAAGATTCACTCGAATACTGAAACAAATCCTAATTTGCACGTGCAAAGGGAGGGTTAAAGAGAATTCAAAACTGAACATTTTCAACTTCCGTGTTTATGTGACAAAAAGCCACACGATTATAAAGATTCGGATTCAGTTTGGCCAGGAGTGTGGATTCTGCCAAATCCAAATGCTACTGAAAAAGGCCCAACCTTGGCCGAATCCGCAACCGAATCCTGGATTCAGTGCATCCCTACTCCAAATAAACCACCCCTTTAACCGTATTGGGCAAAACAAACCCCATAACTTTATTCCATTTTGATAAGTACTGGTTAGAGAAAAAATTTTCACTCTAAAACATCACTAGTGGAACCTACGCCAATGACCTACAACCCTTTATTATGTTGCCTTAAGCGCTTATTAATCCATACCGTCGCTTTGCTAAAATGTGCCATATATTATGATATAGATGCATAATGGCGTTCATTAGAAATACAATACCTGGTGATAATATAAAGAGATGATCCTACTTTTTACTCTTCAAGGCATTGATTCTATTCAATTTTTCTTCCTTGCACAGGAGGAACTTTTTCAAGGTTAGAATATGTGACCAATTTGCGTTTATCCTTCCATTACCACAGCCAGAAGCTGAATAAATGCTGAGCAGATACTTGAAAGAAGAATCAATTTGGAAGAGTCTGAAGCCTAACAAACTCTTCACTTAATATCAGTGCTTTCATTACCTAATAATTACTTTCATTTTCAGAGCAATAATAGAGAGTAATTGTTATATATGTGAGCTGGAAAATGCAAGACTAGCGCGTGACAGACGCAGCGAGCATTAGCAATTAATGTGGGGTACCTTTTATTAGAACAGTGGAAAGGTAACTGCCTTGTATTTTATTTATAATTACATTTAACCGTGTATTATAAGGGACTCTGTAAAATTGGTGCAATGAATATTTGACAGTAATTTGAGCCTGGTTGATGATTGGAGAGATATAGTATGTGGTTACAGGGAAGACGGAACCAACAAAGAAGGAAAAGCAGACAGACAGATTATACCCCTTTCCCAGGGCCAGACTGGGGCGGTTGGACACCGTGAAAAAACCTGGTGGGCAACGGCCCAAGTGGGCCCCGTGCCCACCCAGTCTGCTCCCCCCGTCTGGAATGATAAGCACCAGTGTCCCCCTACCTAGAATGAAGTGGGCTGGCACTCCCCCCATGGGTGCCTTATGTGGTGTGGGGAGTTGGGGGTAGTGATGAGCGAATCTGTCTTGTTTTGCTTCGCCTAAAAATTCACAAAACAACAGCAAAATTCACGAAACGGTGAAAAATTCACGAAATGTGTTTGTCGTGCAATTTTTTTTTTCGCCTGTGTCTTTTTTTGTCGTCCATGTCCATTTTTATGTGAACTCGCCCCCTTTTCATGACCACGCCCTTTTTTACACGCCCTTTTTGACCCACACTGAATTTTTCGGCGGCCAATGGCGAAATGCGGAAATTCGCTGCAAATCTATGCCTGCCGAAAAAATTCGCTCATCACTAGTTGGGGGTTCTATCACTGGGGGAGCCCAGGCTGGCAGCCCCTCTGTGCCCCTGACACCCCAGTTAGACACTGCCTTCTGTATAAACCTTGTTTTAAAGAATTTGTTTTCTGAGTGAATTAATTGGCCACATATTGAATGCATTTAAAAATCGCTAATCTGTTTGATACCCCCCTCATTAACCAAATCCACTAACGTCTCACATCACTTGGTGCACTTTCCTTGGCCGGGGATATTTGTCTTTAGAGCACAGCAGTATGGCAGTAGCAAGGGGCTAATATCTAGTAAGGGCTAGTGAGCCCAATGTGGTCAATACATGGTTAGTAGTAGATTAAATAACTCTGAGCCCCATTGAGAAGAAAGATGGAGTAGCACTCAGGGAATGATACTGGCACCATTCCCCAGTACTGTGGTTCTTTTAGGAGATGTTGTTTCCCTACTTCTTCGGAAAAAAAAAATGAAGAGTTATCTGCCTCCTATTAAACTGTATTCTTTGGTAAAAGAAAGACACACCGCAGTGACCGAATTTGTTAAAGTTTGTGTCCCTTACACACAGGGAGGGCAAGTGTTACAATAAATACAATTAAAAAAGTACCGTATTTTTCGCTGTATAAGACGCTCCGGAATATAAGACGCACCCAATTTTAAAAGAGAAAAATCTAGAAAAAAAAGATTCTGAACTATATAATATACTAATTATCAAGTACTTGCCATTCTGCTGTGTGCTTTGCATGACTAGAGGTGCGCGCGCCAATGTCAGCAGTGTCAGTGCGCGCCGATCGACACTGCAAGGGGAAGAGGACGCATGGTACGGACGTCCACGGGGGGGGGTAATATCCCCCCAAATATTACGAAAGTGCCCCCATACACAATGCCCCCATTGCCCCATAGACAGTAGCCCCCAGACACAGTGCCCCAATAGAAAGTGCCCCCATACACAGTAACCCAACTGCCCCCATAAACAGTGCCCCAATACACAGTGCCCCAATTGCCCCATAGACAGTAGCCCCCACACACAGTGCCCCCAATAGAAAGTGCCCCCATACACAGTGCCCCAATTGCCCCCATACACAGTGCCCCCAATTTCCCCCATACACAGTACCCCCCATAGACAGTAGCCCCCACACACAGTGCCCCCAATTGCCCCCATAGAAAGTACCCCCAACAGACCAAGTCATCGCCGGAGGCTCCTTCTCTCTTATGCCGCTGCAACAGGCACTTCTATAAGGTTGCGCCTCGTCGCTGACGTGTGACGTCATACGCACGGACGCAACCCTATAAAAAGGCCTGACGCTGCCGCATAAGAGAGAAGGAGCCTCCAGCGATGACTTGGTGGTACTGGGGTGAGTATTCGCCGTATAAGACGCACCAACTTTTCCCCCCCAGTTTTGGGGGAAGAAAAAGTGCGTCTTATACGGCGAAAAATACGGTATAAATACACAGGGAGTAAGTGCCATGCGGTATGAGACACAGTAGGAAGGAGGTCCCTGCCCCGTAGAGCTTACAGTCTAAGTGGTTGGGTAACATACAGGCACAGAACATTGCTGCTTGGGAGTCATATTGATTCCTCAATGCCTCTATATCGGTTACTGTTGATGACATAGTTTATGTCTATACTATCAAAGGCAAAGCTAAGTAATTGGGAAATATCTTTTTTGGCCTGTGGCCCCCTTTTCTTTCTTTTTTTTTCTCTTTCTCTTTTTCTTATTTTCTTTCCGGGTGTTTGTATTTACACATTGATTTTATTCTTTTTACACATAGGCGCGGGTTTAGTTGTTTTAAATACATCTTCATTGGCTGCTAGACTGGAGTTTGTATTGATTTGAGAAGACCTGAGCATGCTCAGTTAGCCAGCAGCCAAAGTCTATTCCTAAGGGAGGGGGACTGACTGAGTAAGAGGAGGAGAAGGAATCCCATGTAATTAAGGTGATGCTGCAGCCTTACTATTAACCTTTTAACAGCCAGAGTAGCAGGTAAAGATATCAAAGATACAGTTCACTGATTAATATTGTTACCGCAACTTTTATATTAACGATAATATTGGCTTTTATTCCGCTTCCAGCCCAATATTAACCTATTTCAATCTTCTCTTCCATATTTGAATTGCACATTGCCAACGAAATGAACAAACGGCTCCGCGCAATAGAATTCTTTTAATCATAGTATTCTGCAAATATAGTTTGAAAAAAAAAAAAAAAAAAAAATTAAACGAACATTAAATTGAACTCATTTGAAGTAATATTGCAGCCTCCTATCCTATAACAAGGCCTGCGTGTAACGCATTTATAAGCAGCGCTGAGAATTGCTCCGCCGCGATGTTTAAATGCGTTGTGGATTACCTGTGAAAGGGATAAGCGCGGGATAGTTACAGAATGCAGCTTCCAACACCGACTTCTATCTTATCTTGACATACAGCGTTGAAGAAAGTCTTTAAAGAAGATGCTGAGCCGAAAAAATATATAAAAGCTGCGGTCATGAATACTTTATACGGGTACATGCTGAATCCACATACATATCAAGGGGGCGCGGTGAATAGGCTAGCTGGGTTGGAAAACGACTGCCTCTGAAATAATTGCACTCAGTACAATAGGGAAGGGAGAAAAAAGGCCAGAAGAAATAAAAATAAATTAAATATCACGTTTACCAACACGTAAAGCCTTAAAACAGATATTAAATAGATAAATGCGGCATTAGTGGAGTGATGTTCCATCTAGATGTTGCAAGGCCAATAAAGGGTTAAAGCATAATGGGATGTACCCTATGGCTTTACAACCCTACCTCTTCACATCTTTACTGTTATTGGGCAAAGCCCTTTGTACTCAAGTTACAGCTATAAAACTATCCCTTATATCAGGGATCCCCAACCTTTCTTACTCATGAGCCACAGTCAAATGTAAAAAGACTTGGAGAGCAACACAAGCACCATAAAAGTTCATGGAGGAGCCAAATAAGGGCTGTGATTGGCTATTAGGGGTCTCTATGCACCCTATCAGCTTACAGGGGGCTTTACTTGGTAGGAAATCTTGTTTTTATTCAACCAAAAGTGTCTACTAAAATATCAATAAAACATTAATGATTATTTATATCATAGTTGGGATCAGTTACAAGGTACTGTTTTATTATTACAGAGAAAAGGGAATCATTTAACCATGAAATAAACCCAATAGGGCTGTTCTGCCCCAATAAGGGGTAATTATATCTTAGTTGGGATCAAGTACAGGTACTGTTTTATTATTACAGAGAAAAGGGAATCATTTAACCATTAAATAAACCCAATAGGGCTGTTCTGCCCCCAATAAGGGGTAATTATATCTTAGTTGGGATCAAGTACAGGTACTGTTTTATTATTACAGAGAAAAGGGAATCATTTAACCATTAAATAAACCCAATAGGGCTGTTCTGCCCCCAATAAGGGGTAATTATATCTTAGTTGGGATCAAGTACAGGTACTGTTTTATTATTACAGAGAAAAGGGAATCATTTAACCATTAAATAAACCCAATAGGGCTGTTCTGCCCCCAATAAGGGGTAATTATATCTTAGTTGGGATCAAGTACAGGTACTGTTTTATTATTACAGAGAAAAAGGAAATCAGTTTTACAATTCTGAATTATTTGATTAAAATGGAGTCTCTGGGAGACAGGCTTTCCGTAATTCGGAGCTTTCTGGATAACGGGTTTCTGGATAAGGGATCCCATACCTGTACCATCTGCATCTGCCTGTGTGTGAGTATTGATAACCCTGTTTGCCATCATTGCCTCTGACAATAAACATGTTCATAGTTAAACAGCAAGAACCTTTCTGGCGTCCATTCTTACCAACTGCACTACGCAGCTACAGTGAGTTGTAGTCCAACTACATCCCTCAGCTCCTGTTATGGTCTCTCTCACCTAAGCAAGGGAGTCTCTTGTAACACATGCTCTCCATATAGCTACTAGCCTGGTTTTAACCCTTTCATGGCCAAACAAGTGTTATAGGAGCTTTACTCCAGCATCTATAGAGATGGAGGTTAATGTACCATGAACAAGGTAGGGGGCACTATACACCCTGTCCTGCATGGCAGGTAAATTGCCTCCAAAACAGAGCACAGAGACTTCCATTCCCACAATGAATACAGCACTGTGTGTGTTTGGCAGCTCTGTATTCATGAGGTTTGGGAGGTGAAGCTGTCTCAATTGTTTACCACTACCAGTGAAACATATCAAGCTAAATCTACCTAAATGTTTATTTTTTTTTATACACAAAAGAATAGTTTGAATCACTGCCTCGCTTTTGTTTTTCGAAATGGTATTTGAGAATAAATATATAGTGTATATATAGTGCCGCAGACTGTAAAGCGTTTGCATCAAGGCTCTGATTAATCTACTCAAATGTCGAGCGAAATAATCATTTAGCAAAATGCCAAGGATGACTTGAGGTTGTTTTTGTTGTATTGTATTATAATGGGATATTATATTGTAAAACTAAAAAGAGAATCTGGAATGAAACACAAAGTACGTAAACAGAATATTTGTGATATTTAGTAATGAGGAGGAATAGGCATGCAGAGCCCATTATGCCCTTAGCTTGCAGATACAGTATAAATGTATTTGGCTGGTTTCTAGGCTATTACGTAGATACTTCTTCAGCGGAGCTTGTACTCAGCCTATTCTTTTAATTAAAAAATTATCTATGTTTTTCTGTTTTTTTTATCATTATTAAGCACTAATTTGAAAGCTGGGCTTTTTCAATGAACTTCCCACCACCTTTTTCTTTATAAACAGAGCATTTAGTTTAGGGATTTTTATCTACCATTGAACATACAAACCCCATCCTTCCCTAAGCTCCGGTGTTTGAGCAGCTCTTTGTTAAGGTGGCCCAGTGTCGGACTGAGATGGCAGGGGCCCACCAGAAAAGGCCCATTTTCTAAACAATTATTCCCCCCCCTTCAACCTCTTTATTAACCAAGTCTCTATCCCTCCATCTCTTTTTGCCATACAGAAATAGGGAATGACCATACAATTGGCCAAATAGTTAGAAGCAAGATGGCCCAATGACCTCTGGGCCCACCAGGAGTTTTCCTGAGATCCTGGTGGGCCAGTCCGACACTGAGGTGGCCATACACATTAATATCCACTCATTTGGCAAGGTAGGCCCACCAAATGATCAAATTACTACAACAGGTATAGGGGCTATCAGGCTGAGGGCACTGTGGTTCTTGATCCTAGGGGAAAATCAAACCTGTTTGATCAACACCTGGCTGATTTTCAGCCAGATCTTGAAGAGGGACGCCCATCGGGGGGCTCCATTTATGGGCAGATAAGATGCCTAATCAATCTAAAGGCCTTGGATCAGCAGCTTAAATCTGACCATGCATGGCCACCATTTTTAGTGGACTGATAATTAGTTTAATTAGCTTCTCTTCTGCTCACCAGAACCAGGACGTGCTATAGCGAACTGGTTCAGTTTCTTGTTTTTGATGTAAAAAATAACTGTACCCATATATGACTATGAAGATTTTCATTCATCCAGGTCATGGTATATCTAGTATAAGTAAATCTAGAGCAACTGGACTTGTTTAGTAATCATTGAAGACGTTTCACTACTCATCCGAGCAGCTTCTTCAGTTCAACTGACTGGTATGGGAAGTCCTCGGCATATATACTCTTCCACTAATCCAATCACAATGGCACTTTGTAACTCTTTGTGATTTAGTGGAAGAGTACATATGCCGAGGACTTCCCATACCAGTCAGTTGAACTGAAGAAGCTGCTGTTTTATTATTACAGAGAAAAAGGAAATCAGTTTTAAAATTCTATATTATTCGATTAAAATGGAGTCTATGGGAGATGGGCTTTCTGTAATTCTGAGCTTTCTGGATAATGGGTTTCCGGATAAGGGATCCCATACCTGTACTAAGTTCAGTTTGCCAGTTTTCGAATTCAAGTTCGACCTTCTTGCTTCCTGTTTCCTGTTGGTTCCCGACACACCACACACTCTATCATAGTCACATTATCATGCCAGTTTTGTTAGCATTGGATTTTCCTACAAATAGTGCAATTTGCGATTCATCTTTTATAGCTTTTATTTTCATAAATGTTTAATAGCAATATGGAACTCCGAATTAAAATAGTGCACCATATGCAATAAAATGATTACATTATTATACCACATTAAACACATTTGCTGTAATCACTGAACCTGACTCCTCAAGTCAGAAATCTATTCCACTGACAATGACTCTTTTATCTTACTAAACCTTTATCTCACTGCCTCAGCGATTCTGTCTCCTGATACTCATTAAACTAACTCCTTTCTATTTCAGCTAATGACAAGTGTCCACTCATTATTTTCAGTTAATGCCATGTGTATGGGATCTTGCTCTGTAACAAGAGGAAGAGAGAGATTGCCCGAGATAGTAAAATCATCAGGACATGATAAGTAAATGAAATATTTGAACTAAACCCAATGGCCCAGTGTTGTACAGGTATAGGACCCGTTATCCAGAATGCTCGGGACCAAGGGTATTCCGGATAAGGCATCTTTCCGTAATTTGGATCTTCATACCTTAAGTCTACTAAAAAATCAATAAAACATTAATTAAATCCAATAGGATTGTTTTGCATCCAATAAGGATTAATTATATCTTAGTTGGGATCAAGTACAGGTACTGTTTTATTATTACAGAGAAAAGGGAATCATTTAACCATTAAATAAACCCAATAGGGCTGTTCTGCCCCAATAAGGGGTAATTATATCTTAGTTGGGATCAAGTACAGGTACTGTTTTATTATTACAGAGAAAAGGGAATCATTTAACCATGAAATAAACCCAATAGGGCTGTTCTGCCCCCAATAAGGGGTAATTATATCTTAGTTGGGATCAAGTACAGGTACTGTTTTATTAATACAGAGAAAAGGGAATCATTTAACCATTAAATAAACCCAATAGGGCTGTTCTGCCCCAATAAGGGGTAATTATATCTTAGTTGGGATCAAGTACAGGTACTGTTTTATTAATACAGAGAAAAGGGAATCATTTAACCATTAAATAAACCCAATAGGGCTGTTCTGCCCCAATAAGGGGTAATTATATCTTAGTTGGGATCAAGTACAGGTACTGTTTTATTATTACAGAGAAAAGGGAATAATTTAACCATTAAATAAACCCAATAGGGCTGTTCTGCCCCCAATAAGGGGTAATTATATCTTAGTGGGGATCAAGTACAGGTACTGTTTTATTATTACAGAGAAAAGGGAATCATTTAACCATTAAATAAACCCAATAGGGCTGTTCTGCCCCCAATAAAGGGTAATTATATCTTAGTTGGGATCAAGTACAGGTACAGTTTTATTATTACAGAGAAAAAGGAAATCAATTTTAAAAATCCTAATTATTTGCTTATAATGGAGTCTATGGGAGACAGGCTTTCCGTAATTCGGAGCTTTCTGGATAATGGGTTTCCGGAGAAGGGGTCCGATACCTGTACTAAGTTATTAGTTAAGGGAAAGTCACCATGAATTCAATTATTTGGCATCCATGAGGTTATGATTAGTGATGAGCGAATTTTTTCGCCAGGCATGGATTCGCAGCGAATTTCTGCATTTTGCCATTGGTGAATTGTTTCGTGAAATTTCTGTGAAAATTCGCCACGGAAAAATTTGCCGCACTGAATTTTTTTTCGTCACGCTTCAAATTGGGAGCGGTTGCATCAAAATTGGGCGGGCGACAAAAAATAGACGCGGGTGACAAGATAGGCGCAAATTTTTGCCGTTTCGCGAATTTTATGGTGAAGCGAAACGGGACAGATTTGCTAATCACTAGTTATTATGCAAGACCTTGCTGCAAAAAAATCACTAATAAACACATGACAACACCTATTTAGGAGTTGCTATAGCTACCGTATATGACGGTGATGGCAGAGAAAGATAAAGTAGACAGCCTTAGTTATTAACAGTAATGGTCTGGTCACACCAGTCCGGCGCTAAGTAATGACATCACTCAACTGGTGCATAGTGATGAGCGAATTTTTTTCACCAGGCATGGATTCAAATGTGAATTTCCGCATTTCGCCATTGGCAAATTGCCTTCGTGAAACTTCTGTGAAAAATTCACCGGGGAAAATTCGACACACGTTTTTTTTTTTTGTCGCGCCTCAAATCGGGTGTGGTCGCATAAAAAAAGAGTGCGCTGGTGTCAGATTGGGCGCGGTCGCGTCAATAAAAAGGGCGCAGGTGCGTCAAATTGGCGTGGTGGCATGAAAATTGGGAGCAGTCGCATCAAAAAGCGTGGGCAACAAAAAACAGCAGCGGCGACAAAAAAAGAATTGCGTGACAATTTCATTTCGTAAATTTTTCACCGTTTCACAAATTTTCTTGCCATTTCACAAATTTAATGGCAAAGCAAAACGGGACATTTTCACTCATCCCTACTCATGTATCTTCATCACTGACAAGCTAAGGGCTGGCACAAACCGGAGTGTGATATGTTGGATTCCTTGTGTGCACACTTCAAATATTGTGCCTTGATCTTTGCCTGCTCTGATCATTTGCCTGGACAGTAAAGCTTATTAACCCATGTCTTGGCCCTTTTACCTGCCTTCCCTTCTGTAACCTGGTATGTGCCAGTACCTTCACCCTTCCTTGCCTTATTGCCAAGTGCTGTAATAAAGTGTTGTCTTTCCTGCCAGTTAACCCAACCTACGACAATGCCTATGACAGTGCCTACCTTCTGCCTTGCTTGTGTGTTAATAAAGCTGGTCCTGTTTGCCAAGAACCCTGTCCAAAAACCTGCCCAAAGCCTGTCATAATCAGTTTCCTTCTTGATCATTACTTAAAACCCTTAAAAGGGACCAGGGCTGTCCATGACCATGGTTCCTTGACATTAGCTCTTTTGGAGGGGCAGATTATGCCCCATACTAAATCTTCTACATTTCTAGAGGACACATAAGCAGTAGATCAGCAGTTCTCAACCTTCTCAACCTTTGGGGGTGGAACGACCCTTTCACAGGGGTTGCCTAAGACCATCGGAAAACACATATTTCCGATGGTCTTAGGAATAATTTTAAGGTTGGGGGTCACCGCAACATGAGGAACTGTATTAAAAGGGACCGGGGCTGTCCATGACCCTGGTTCCTTGACATTAGCTCTTTTGGAGGGGCAGAATATGCCCCATACTAAATCTTCTACATTTCTAGAGGGCACATAAGCAGTAGATCAGCGGTTCTCAACCTTCTCAACCTTTGGGGGTGGAACAACCCTTTCACAGGGGTTGCCTAGGACCATCGGAAAACACATATTTCCGATGGTCTTAGAAATAATTTTATGGTTGGGGGTCACCACAACATGAGGAACTGTATTAAAGGTTTGCGGCATTAGGAAGGTTGAGAACCACTGCAGTAGATGTTTGAGCACCAGATATTTTATAAAAGAAATCACATAACAGCTTGTGTGCCTAGATTTAAAAAGGACAGAAATAATAAATATTTCACTGTTCCTGGAAGTATATGCTGATAGTTGTACTTTAATGTGTAAATAATAATAATAAAATGTCATGGTGAAACCTCTAGTTTAGGACAAGCTCTGTAGGACATACCATTGATTAGTAGGGTAAAGGCCAGAAGTACAGAAGGAGATAATACATTCCTGAAGATTAGAATATAAATGTAAATACAAATGCCAAGAAGGCTTTCCATAAAGATGTGGATCTTAAAACGCACATAAAAGAGCTGGAGAGATTGGAAATTAAGACGGATTAAATATTAGTTCAGACACAGAATAAAACCAATCTCTCTTAAGTTCATTAAAGGATGCAACGTCCTTCCACACACTCAGAGTTTTATGATGGTTGTTTTCATGCCATCAGATTACTACAAGTCTCTCATTAGATAACCTTCATTAAGGCAACGGATAAATATTTACCATTCATTCAGATATAGCACACCCCGTGGGATAACTTTTCGACGGAATATTAATGCACTTATTTTTGTCACCGTGTCTCTGTATAGACTGCAAGTCAGGAGGAAGCTCCAATGAAGCTCTGGAGATAAGATAATTAAGCTAGCTGGCCAACTTCTTATATATACTGTATACGGCTCTAGACCAGGGCACAGTTGGTAGCTTAGGGAAAGTGTGTCAAGAGCTTGGTTACAAAGACAGGTATAGGGTCTGTTATGTGGAAACCCATTATCCAGAAAGTTCCATATTACAGATAGGTCACATCCCCTAGACTACACTATTAGCAAATAATTCTCATTTTTTTTTAAAATGATTCCCTTTCCTTTTTAATAATAAAACAGTACCTGTACTTGATCCCAACTAAGATATAATTACCCCTTATTGGGGGCAGAACAGCCCTATTGGGTTTATTTCATGGTTAAATGATTCCCTTTTCTCTGTAATAATAAAACAGTACATGTACTTGATCCCAACTAAGATATAATTACCCCTTATTGGGGGCAGAACAGCCCTATTGGGTTTATTTAATGGTTAAATGATTCCCTTTTCTCTGTAATAATAAAACAGTACCTGTACTTGATCCCAACTAAGATATAATTACCCCTTATTGGGGGCAGAACAGCCCTATTGGGCTTATTTAATGGTTAAATGATTCCCTTTTTCTCTGTAATAATAAAACAGTACCTGTACTTGATCCCAACTAAGATATAATTACCCCTTATTGGGGGCAGAACAGCCCTATTGGGTTTATTTCATGGTTAAATGATTCCCTTTTCTCTGTAATAATAAAACAGTACCTGTACTTGATCCCAACTAAGATATAATTACCCCTTATTGGGGCAGAACAGCCCTATTGGGTTTATTTAATGGTTAAATGATTCCCTTTTCTCTGTAATAATAAAACAGTACCTGTACTTGATCCCAACTAAGATATAATTACCCCTTATTGGGGGCAGAACAGCCCTATTGGGTTTATTTCATGGTTAAATGATTCCCTTTTCTCTGTAATAATAAAACAGTACCTGTACTTGATCCCAACTAAGATATAATTACCCCTTATTGGGGCAGAACAGCCCTATTGGGTTTATTTAATGGTTAAATGATTCCCTTTTCTCTGTAATAATAAAACAGTACCTGTACTTGATCCCAACTAAGATATAATTACCCCTTATTGGAGGCAAAACAATCCTATTGAGTTTGATTAAGGTCTAATTTATTTTTTAAACAGACTTAAGGTATGCAGATCCAAATTACAGATTATATCTGGAAAGCCCCAGGTCCCAAGAATTCTGGATAACAGGTCCCATACCTCTAGTCACATCATTACTGTGGAATTACATTCTACGGACTAATATAATAGGTCTTACACTTGTTCTACATTTACAAATATGATATATTTTACTAGAGAAATATCTCATCTCCGTGAATTTGCCGACAGGAAATAACTGGGCTTCAGGGAATCTTTTTTTTTCTTGTATTTGAAAATTCTTTTGTTCTCAGGCAAAGCTCTCTGGGCTCATAATCAAAGGGAAAACATACTCTGTTGCTGTGTACACATCCAAACAATGGAAATATAATAATAAATATTTGGCATTCTGTTCTAGAGAAATATATCTATACACACATACACATGCAGTAAAGGGCATTTCAGATTATATACGTTTTTTTCCCCCTAGTAATCTCATATTTGTTAATATCTAAAGCACTTTTATGGATGTGGAAAAAGTTAAGTTGCAGGAAGTCCCGTAGGAGGGACCAATGCCCTGGAGGAGGGAGGTATTTTTCATTGGTTAAGATGCACTGTGGGTAATTCCTGTTCCATGATGAAAAGAAAAGTGATCAGCTCTACACTATACCCTCATTCGATGAGTACATTGCTTTTGTCTGTTATCCCTAATACTACTAGAATAAATACTCCATCAAAAGCAAAGGATAAAATGAAACTTTATATTCTGAATTTTGATGTTCAATAAATTGACTGTACATCCTTAAGAAACCTGTACATGCTTTAAAGGGACACTGTCATCATTTTTATAGTAAACTTTTTTATTTCTTAATTACACTGTTTACACAGCAAATGATTCACTCTGACATTTAACATTTTATTCTTGAACCAACAAATGTATTTTTTTAGCTGTAATATTGGTGTGTAGGCGCCATCTCAGTGCATTGTGCCTGAGTCTGAGCTTTCAGCCAGCGCTACACATTAGAACTGCTTTCAGCTAACCTATTGTTTCTCCTACTCCCATGTAACTGGAGGAGTCCCAAGTCGGACTTGGATTTCTTACTATTCAGTTCTATTCTGATACCTACTGGGAGCTGCTATCTTGCTCCCTTCCCATTGTTCTGCTGATCGGCTGCTGGGGGTGAGGGGGATATCACTCCAACTTGCAGCGCAGCAGTAAAGTGTGCCTGAGTCTGAGCTTTCAAAAGGAGCAAGCACTACATATTAGAACTGCTTTCAGCTAACCTATTGTTTCTCCTACTCCCATGTAACTGGAGGAGTCCCAAGCCGGACTTGGATTTCTTACTATTGAGTGCTATTCTGATACCTACTGGGAGCTACTATCTTGCTCCCTTCCCATTGTTCTGCTGATTGGCTGCTGGGGGTGAGTGGGCGGATATCACTCCAACTTGCAGCGCAGCAGTAAAGTGTGAGTGAAGTTTATCAGAGCATAAGTCACATGGCTGTGGCACCCTGGGAAATGAAGAATATGGCTACAGAAAAACAGATTACAATGCAGGATTCTTCTGGAGAAGCTCTATTAACTGATGTTTTTTTTAAAAAAAACATGTTTTCCCATGAGAGTATCCCTTTAAGAACCCAGTCTGTTTTGCATGTGATAGTTATGAATGAACAACAATGTGCTTCCTCCACCACTTTAGCAAGGGCCCATATGAATTAAATAGTCCCCGCCAACTAACCATAGTAGTTGGTGCATTAAGAGTGTCCCAAAGTCAGAGGAATAGGAATGATTATGTTCCCTTTAAAAGTTTGAAAAATATTAGACTGAAGGGTAGGCATCTAACCCCCTTGACAAGGACAAGACAGTACTATAGAAATACCATTGTTTATAACTTAGTACAAGTAAAAATCTGAGCCAATTACGGGCATACGGTAGATAGATTAAATGCTTGTAGATAAAGCGTACATCCCGTTAAGCAATTAACCATATTAAGTGTGGCAGTTTTTATGGGAGGTTAAATGATGAGGCAAGGTACGGTTTAAAGAACCATATTGTCAGGTTGCATAGATGAGCTATAAGTGTGTTATGATTGATTGCCATTCCCACTATGCCAACCTTCATAAAATAACTGCTCAGTTTAATGGACAGCTCTCCTTCTCTTTACAGCAAAATGTAAGAGCGCACGCCGGCTAATATAGTAAACAATAGAGGTGCAAAAACACTGGAGAAAATCCATTTAGTGACTCCAAAAAATAAATCCAAGAGAGCAAAAAGTATCTGCACAGTCAAAACCAATGAGTAAAAAAAGAAATGTGTTCAATACAAAAAACACATCATAACAAATACAGCCCCTCAGAAGTAAGTATACAGTATTGCAATTAGAAATCACATTTTTTTGTACCTTTTTGATTGATTCTACAGGTAAAAATCCTAATATAAACTGTATGGATCTCTACATTATATTTCAATAATATAAATATAATCACGGAGGCTGGGAAAATGTCAAGTCCTTTATCAATAGTACCGGGGGGGTTACCGGGGGGGTTACAAATGAAAAGCAAAATAGTTCTAACACTGAAAAACTTTTTTTCCCACTTAGTCACCTGTCCTTAGTCATCAGCACTTGTGGCATTCAGCGGAATTGTATTCATGGGGAGTGTAGGCATCAGCACCAGGCCTAGCTGGCCGTGCACCCAAGGCAACCCAGCCACCTCGCCACTAGTGATGGGCAAAATGTTTCGGCAGGCATGGATTTGCGGCGAATTTCCGCATTTGTTTCGCAAAAAAAGAAATGTTCTCTGCGCATCCAAAAATTGTCGCCCGCGTAAAAAGAATAGTCGTGCGTCAAAAAGAATAGCAGTGGGACGTCAAAAGAATAGCGGCGGGCGACAAAAGAATAGCCGCACAACAAAAGAATAGCGGCGGGCGACAAAAGAATAGCCGCAGGACAAAAGGATAGCTGCACAACAAAAGAATAGCGACGGGCGACAAAAGAATAGCCGCACGACAAAAGAATAGCCGTACAACAAAAGAATAGCCGTGGGCGACAAAAGAATAGCCGCACGACAAAAGAATAGCCGCACAACAAAAGAATAGCCGCACGACAAAAGAATAGCCGCGGGCGACAAAAGAATATCCACGGGCAACAAAAGAATAGCTGCGGGCGACAAAAGAATAGCTGCGGGCGACAAAAGAATAGCCGCACGACAAAATAATAGCCGCGGGTGACAATTGACGTGCAACATGTTCGCCGTTACGCAAATTTTTCGCCATTTCACAAATCTTTTGAAAGATTCACAATTTTTTGGGCAAAGCGAAATGGGACAGATTTGCTCATCACTACTCACCACTGCTACCCACCCTTGTTAGGGTGGGAGTGCACAGCCTTTGATGAGATGCAGGAACAACCACCAATAAGGGGGAGACAAGCACCAGTAAGTTGGTTGTGGTGGGACATGGAGTAGGGGTAGGCAGACAGATGTCTAACAACCCCTTCTCCCCCCTGCATTGCACCCTAGGCACATGCCTCTTCTGCCTTCCCCTAATCCCAGCCCTGGTAGGCATCCCCCTTCTGCTCCTCAACGCCCTTTGCAAGCTGCAAAGGAGCCCTGTACCTCCTAAGTATAGGAAAAAGCAAAGCAAGTCCCCAAACAATGGTCCTAATTGAATGAGCACTAAGGGGTACCATTTTGGTCCCTTTAGTGCTTAATGGAAATTGGGCTTTAAGTGTGTCTTAGGGAAGTGGCACGCGTTGAGATTAATCGCCTGCGATAAATCTTCATTACCGTGGGCTACTAATATCCTTGACAGGCCATCCCACCGACAAGAATGCAAATGTCCGGTGGGATAGCATATGTGTTGCTTTTTTTTCCCAAAGTTGCCCGAAGTTGCCTCTCAAGGAAGTATGCCATCCCACCGGCGATTTATATTCTTGCCGGTGGGATGGCATTGCGGGGAGATTAGTTGCCTGAGGTAACAAAGATTTATCATGAAGCGACTAATCTTCTCATGTGCCACTGCCCTTAGGGTGAAGGCACATAGAGCAACTAGTAGCGGTTACTTTTTCCCGACTATTAAACTCCAAAAAATCCCCTGCCATAGACAATACTGAGAATTGCATCTGCTAAAACACACGTAGAGACAATTATCAGTAAATGCTCAGCATTAGTGATGAGCGAATCTGTCCCGTTTAGCTTCGTCATAAAATTTGCGAAACGGCAAGAAAATTCGCGAAACGGTGAAACATTTGCAAAACACATTTGTTGCACGATTTTTTTGTCTCCCACATCTTTTTTGTTGCCTGTGTCTGTTGTTTGTCGCCCACGTCTATTTTTTGTGGCGACCCTTTTTTTGATGTGACCGCGCCCTTTTTTTTAACGTGATCGCACCCGATTTGACACAGCTGCGCCCTTTTTTGACGAGACCATGCCCAATTTGACGCGCGGCAAATTTTTCCATGGCGAATTTTCACAGAAGTTTCGCAAAACAATTCACCAATGGCAAAATGCAGAAATTCGCTGCGAGTCCATGCCTGGTGAAAAAATTCGCTCATCACTAATCAGCATTGTCTATTTTAGTAGCCGTGACAAATAGCTGCTACTAGTAGCTCCGTGTGTCTTCACCCTTAAGCTGATAAGCAGTTTAGTCTTACTAGAGTAATCATGTCAATAGCCAATATTGACCCCTGTAAGGTCGCCTTTATCCAGTATCTCTCTTTATCTGGAGCTTATTTATTATAGGGGGACTTATTATCAAGGCCTCTGGATGTTTTGAACCATTTTAGCACTTTAGACATTGCCCCATACATGGTAAATGAGCCACGTAGTCTCTTTATCTATGAAAAATGTATGAAAAAAAACTATTAACTAAAATTTCACTTGGCTCATTCTATCATTTATGCTTCACATTGCACAAAGATTTCAATCCAAGCTAACACAATAATCGGGTTCCGCCAAAAAAAAAAAAAGATCAATTGCAAATTAAAACTTTTTAAATCATGAGAAGAAAAGCAATTTGCACAAAGTATAGTTTGTATAAAAAGGGGAATCAAAACATTCGCCGAGAAGCTGAATTATTTATTTTTACATTTGTTTTGGCCGGCAAATCTATCGATCCGTTATTGGATTTAGAATAGAGTTTGGTTGTTTGTTTTATTAGCAAGGACATCTGTAATATATAATAGGAAGCGATTTAATTTTAATCATTGGAAGCGAAAACAAAACAATGAAAATATAATGAGAGGAAAGATTGGCCGGGATTGCGTTACAGAAGCTTCTATTCTAAATACACGTTATTGTAGAATGAAAGAGCCTGTCGATATGTTAAATAGGACATAAATCTTCATTAAAACACTTTTGTACCCCAGCTCTTCAAGGTAGGCATCCTACACTCATATGGCACTCGTCTAACATCTAATTAATTTTTTAAATTAAGTCAGTTATATCAAATGATTCATATGGAGCAAGGGGAGACCATTAAGCATTTTGGCATTTCGTAGTCTAAATAAAGTAGAAAAATGACATTGGTTATCTGTAAATTCTACCCCCCATATCACTACCCTATCTCAATTAATATTTATACCAGTTATGGTTTATAGTGATGAGTGAATCTGTCCCATTTGCGAAACAGCAAACAATTGGTGAAAGGGGGAAAATGCAACGCATCAAAAAAAAATTATTGCAGCGATAATTTTTTCCGCGGGGGGTTTTGTCGGCCATTTCCCCCAAAAATAACGTCAATGGTGAAACATGGAAATTCGTTGTGAATCCATGCCTGGCAAATTATTTGCCCGTCACTGGTGGTTTACTATTCCTTTTGCATCAATCTAATTTATTATTTACCCTTGATGATATATTATCACATAAACCTTATGGTTTCATTGAATTGCATATGGCTTTTTGGAAAAATCTGGAACTGAATTATGAGATAAGCCTTTTTCATGTTCCTTGGCCTACCAATCCAGTCTCCTACAACATGCTCCATAATTTGAAAAATCTTTGGTATGTTCCCCATGCCATTAAAGTAAATTTAACATGAGTTTAATCACCAAGACAGAAGAGTCACCAAGAAAAAATGTTGCTGAGACAAAAAATGGGACAGATTTGCTCATCACTAGATCAGTGACCTCTGAGCAAAACTGGACCATCTGAGGACATGACCAGGCCATAGACAGGAAGTTTGCTCCTTCAGTATCACAAGTATGACATTTTGCCTCAGGGTTTTGCACAGAGGGTGGTTATTACGTACAGTTTAAAGAACAGTTGAAAAAGCTATATGCTAGTGGGAAGAGTGGGACAGTTGTAAGAGTAGAAAGAAAGAAAGAAAGAAAGAAAGAAAGAGAGAGAGAGAGAGAGAGAGAGTGAGAGAGAGAGAGAGAAGGAAAGAAAGAAAGAGAGAGAAAGAAAGAAAGAAAGAAAGAAAGAGAGAGAGAGAGAGAGAAGGAAAGAAAGAAAGAGAGAGAAAGAAAGAAAGAAAGAAAGAAAGAAAGAAAGAAAGAAAGAAAGAAAGAAAGAAAGAAAGAAAGAAAGAAAGAAAGAAAGAGAGAGAAAGAGTGAGAGAGAGAGAGAGAGAGAGAGAAGGAAAGAAAGAAAGAAAAAGAGAGAGAGAAAGAAAGAAAGAAAGAAAAATGGGACAATAAAGGTATTAAAGAGGCAACCATAGAGAAAAAGGTTCTCCATTTTCTACATGGTTCTCCAGTTTTGCAACCACCCCACTGGTATTGGTTCAGGTTGTATGTATTGGTTCAAGTAGTTTGAAAAGCCCTTGAAGATATATGAGGATATGTAGTAGGAGAAGCAGGAATGCATTTTATATGCCAGTGGGAAGAGTGGGACAGTTTTAAGAGGACTGGGCAAATATAGGTGAAAGAAAACATAGAGGAAAGACAAAGTCAAGAAGCAGAAAAATGGGACAATAATGGGAGTAAAGAGGCAAGCATGGAGATAAAGGTACAGTTTTGTAACCACCCCACTGGTATTGGTTCAGGTTGTATGTATTGGTTCAAGTAGTTTGAAAAGCCCTTGAAGATATATGAGGATATCAAGCAGGAGAAGCAGGAATGCATTGCATTAGACAGGGTTTGTATTTGTCGGTACTGTATTGAATGTTGCTCTCTAAATGCAGTTTAATAAGCAGAACAATACAAGTAATACATCTTGCCTTTTGTCTCTTGTGCTGCTTTTATACCAGGAAGGTTGTATGGAAATGATTGTGTACAGCACTGCAAGAATCTGTCTGTGGGCTGTAAGATATAAACTAACAAATAAAAAAGAGAAGAGGCTCATCTCATGCTAAAACAACATAATGATTGTGTTTGTTTTATTGATAAACCAAAGTATCTGATTATTAGTATATTATTTTGCCTTACATTCCCCACCACCACCTTCATAGGAATGATAATTGGAACCTTTCCATGCATGATTAGTTAAATCCTAGGTGAAAGGTTCAGACATCGAGCTTAATGAGATGTACAGTAATGCTCCTACAGCCCTTTTTAATATGTCGGCACATTTTGTTGCTGCATCAATAGAACCGTGCACAGTCCTGCTGCTTTAATGGGCTGAATGTTTCATTGTAATTAAGTCATTATCACAAAAAAAGGTCACGATCTTCAGATCACAATCTGCAACATGAGGCCAAATGATTCTTATTGTAACTATCTCCTGTATAGGGTACACTTAATCTATTTATTTATTTAGTTGTAGGGTTTCTAAATGGGCTATTCGCATTCTATGTATTTTAATACTTCCCAACGTGAGCAGTTGTTATTATTATTGCAAATTCCAAATTCATTATTAACTAATTGTTTTTAAAATGTGATTTCTCAGAACCAAAAAACTCAACAGCAACAACAAAAAAATACCGGTTTAACATCCCATTTACTGTTCCCTTTTTGCAAAAGCATGGTGCTCACATTTATAAGATTTACCCAGAATTCACATGACATTATGCTAATGACTAGCGATGAGCGAATTTTTTCGTCAGGCATGGATTCGCATTGAATTTCCGCTTTTCTTCATTGGCGGGTTGTTTTGCGAACATTCTGTGAAAATTAGCCATGGAAAAATTCACCATGCATCAAAAAGAAAACACTCAGTTGCGTCAAGTTGGGCACGGTGGCAGCAAAATGGGCGCAGTCGCGGCAAAATGGGCACAGTCATGTCAAAATAGGCACGGTCATGGCAAAAAAGACACACACACACAAAAAAAAAGACTCAGGCGACAAAAAAGTCACACAACAAACGCATTTTGATGAATTTTTGCAAATTTTCCAGTCGTTTCGTGAATTTTTCAGCAAAGTGAAACGGGACAGATTTGCTCAATTTTGTTGAAATTAAAATAAATATTTCTTGTGACGTATATGAAATAGACTTTATGAAATTATTTCCTGAAATCTTTCATTTTACAAACCTTTTAAATCAGTTCCACATGTTTTCTCATCTTTAACATTGTCATTGGTTCAGGAGGAGATTCTGTTCCCCAACAGTGATGACCCAATTTTTTTGGCAGGCATGCGAAATTCCATATTTTGGCATTAGCTGAAAAAATGTGCAGAGAAAAAAATTCACAGAGACAAAAAAATCGGCAAGACAAAAATGTCACCAAGGCAAAAAAGTCGGTAAAATAAAAATGCTGCAGAGGCAAAAAAGTCACAGCAAAAAAAAGCCCATTGATTTTAATGCATGTGGAGTCAAAAAAGTAAAAAAGTCACTTTTCGACTTCAATGCATTTCACAAATTTTTCGCTGTTCGCGTCATCATTACATTTTTCATATTCTACTCCCAAACTCTAAACAGATAGCTAGTGATGTGGCGAATTTCCCCGTTTTGGCATTGGGGGATTGTTTCGCGAAACGGATGAAAAGATTCTCTGCGGAAAAATTGACTCGTCAAAAGAATTGTTGCTCGTCAAAATAAATAGGCACAGCGTCAGAATAAATAGTTGCGGAGTCAAAGAATAGTCACGGCGTTAAAATAAATAGTCGCGGAGCCAAAATAAATTGTCGCGGCATCAAAAAATTAGTTACCGTTTCTCGAATTTTTCGCCATTTTGCGAATTTTTCGGGGGAAGCGAAATGGGACAGATTCGCTCATCACTACAGATAGCCTATTGTTATTTATCCCTGTTAATATGTAGTGATGGGCGAAATAATATGCCAGGCATGGATTTACAGCGAATTTCCGCCATTGGATAATTGTTTTGCGAAACAGACACCAACATTCGCTGCGCTACGCCTATGTAAACAAAAATATTGTCTCACGCGTAAAAAAATGACTGCCGCCAAAAAATTTGGTCACGCACCAATTAGCGTGTCCAAAAAAGTTCCACTCAAATCTTTTCAAAGATTCACGCAATTTTCAGCGAAGCGAAACGGGACATATTCGCTCATCACTATTAACATGTTAATATGAAAAAGAGATTAATGCTTTTAAAAAGAAAAGACTAATCAAGCTCCCCCTTCTCTAGACTCAACTTTGACCATCTTTCCTCGTTTAATAAATTCATTTCCATCGCTCCAATCTTTCCGGCTACTTTCCTGTAATATATTTCTTGAGGACTGGCCCCCCATAACTGCATTTTATATTCAAGGTCAGGCCTTAGCAGGAACCTATTTAGCGGCAAATGTATGTTTCTATCCCTCCAACAACATTGCTTTAAGCACAAGTGGCACTTGTGCCAATGCATAACCTTGTATATACCAATACTAGACCCCAGTTCTGAAATTTAATAAAATCTCTCTGCAAAGTATAAACATCCTGCATGGATTCTATAGTTTGTACAATTTAGTGTCATCAGTGAAAACAGGCAGTTTTGTAATCCCAACCTCAAGGTCATTAATGGAGAAATAAAAAAGCATTCATCCAAGGACAGACCCCTGTAGCACTCTACTAATAACATCGATCCAACTAGAAAATATTCTGTTTATCACTGCTCTTTGTTATCCATTAGTGATCAGCAAAGTTGTATGAAATGCATTAAAGTCAATAGTTTTCTGCAGTGGCTTTTCTCTCAGCAAATTTTTCTGTGCAAGATGTATGAAGTCTATGGAGTCTATGTAATAAAACTTGGCAATGGAAAAATATTCACAATGCAACAAATTTGCCTTTCTGTGAATTTTTTATGGGCTTTTGTGAAACGTTTGTGAATGTTATTGTTTTTCAACAGCACACAGTGTGTACACATCGAAGTACGATTGTTTCCGAATACAAAAAAAATTATATTTTTTCAAAGTTTTCGTACTGTGCGTATTTTTCGCGACTTTTTAGTACTTTGGGACAATTTGCACAACAATTTGTGCGACAAAATCATATTTGTCGCAACAAGTATGAACGTTTCGGATTCATTCAAGCTTTGGATTCACTCAAGCTTCGGTATGATGACTTTCCTCGGGCCAGGTTGGAGCTGCAGAGTGCCATTGAGCCCTATGGGAGACTTTCCTTGGGCCGGGTTGGAGCTGCAGAGTGCCATTGAGCCCTATGGGAGACTTTCCTTGAGCCGGGTTGGAGCTGCAGAGTGCCATTGAGCCCTATGGGAGACTTTCCTTGGGCCGGGTTGGAGCTGCAGAGTGCCATTGAGCCCTATGGGAGACTTTCTTTGGGCCGGGTTGGAGCTGCAGAGTGCCATTGAGCCCTATGGGAGACTTTCTTTGGGCCGGGTTGGAGCTGCAGAGTGCCATTGAGCCCTATGGGAGACTTTCCTTGGGCCGGGTTGGAGCTGCGGAGTGCCATTGAGCCCTATGGGAGACTTTCCTTGGGCCAGGTTGGAGCTGCAGAGTGCCATTGAGCCCTATGGGAGACTTTCCTTGGGCCGGGTTGGAGCTGCAGAGTGCCATTGAGCCCTATGGGAGACTTTCCTTGGGCCGGGTTGGAGCTGCAGAGTGCCATTGAGGCCTATGGGAGACTTTCCTTGGGCCAGGTTGGAGCTGCAGAGTGCCATTGAGCCCTATGGGAGACATTCCTTGGGCCGGGTTGGAGCTGCAGAGTGCCACTGAGCCCTATGGGAGACTTTCCTTGGGCCGGGTTGGAGCTGCAGAGTGCCATTGAGCCCTATGGGAGGCTTTCCTTGGGCCGGGTTGGAGCTGCAGAGTGCCATTGAGCCCTATGGGAGACTTTCCTTGGGCCGGGTTGGAGCTGCAGAGTGCCATTGAGCCCTATGGGAGGCTTTCCTTGGGCTGGGTTGGAGCTGCAGAGTGCCATTGAGCCCTATGGGAGACTTTCCTTGGGCCGGGTTGGAGCTGCAGAGTGCCATTGAGCCCTATGGGAGGCTTCCAAAATCATGCACAGAAGGATCAAAGACAGAAAGGTTTTCCCACCATTTACAATCGTTCAGATACAGACATACTGTGACTTTCGGAACGCCATTACAATATTATCGTGACTATTACGATTTTTTGTAAGCATTTTTGTGACATTTCCGATCATCAGAAATTATCGTATTTAATCGGAATTTTTCCCATTTCGGGATTTGAACTCATACTTTGATAAATCTGTCCCTATATGTAAGAAAACTTCTTAATGAAAAAGTTATACTTGTTCCAAAAGATTACACCACCTTAAACCATACCTTAAAAGTTTGCAATGCACAATTAAAATTCTCAATGCAATAACATGTCTAATGAAGAAAATTACATGGCAAAACTCATTTTTTTCTGTTTACGACTTTTATTACATTCCCCTGTATGGGCGTTTTTCATGACAACTTTTTCCTTGATTTGTGATGGGTGAATCTGTCCCGTTTTGCTTCACTGAAAAATGGGCATTTTTTTTCCCCAGTAAAACCTGGTGAAAAATTTCACTCATCTCTATCCTTGATGAATTTTTCTTTCACAAGAACTTTTTATTCACAGAATAAATTGGAGTCTAATTGGCCTTTTATTTGCAGTAAAATTGACCAAGAAAATTTTATAGCGGTTTTGTGAAAATATTCACGGAAGGCAAAATGAATAATTCCCCCATAAATCTTACCTGATGAAACATTTTGGTGATCGGTATAATCTTTCAGCCAGTTCTGTGTCCAATTACACACAGCATGTTTCCAGCCATTATACCTTAATTTAATCAGTATTCTATAAACCTAGTTGCCTTCTCTAAAGAGGTAATAAAAAGTAACAACAACAATAAAACTGGAGCCTCACAGAGCAATAGTTTTTGGCTGCCGGGGTCAGTGATCCCCATGTGAAAGCTGGAAAGAGTCTGAGGAGAAAGGCAGATAGTAAAAAATCTATAAAAATAAAAAAATAAAAAATGAAGACCAATAGAATCGCCCATTCTAGTACAAATTAAACGTTACCCTAAAGGTGAATAATGTGCTCAAACTTGGTGTTTGTACTTGTTAGTAATGATGAGCAAATCTGTCCTGTTTCGCTTCCTCGCGTCTTTTTTGTTGCCGCGGCTATTTTTTTGTCGCCCTTGTTTTTTTTGTACCCACTTTTTACATGGCCGCGCCAAAATGGGTGTGGTCAGGGCAAAAAGGGGTGTGGCCATGTAAAAACTGGGCGCGGGCGTGTACAAAATAACAAGGGCGACAAAAAAATAGCTGAAACAGCGAAAAATTTGTGAACCGCATTTGTTGCTCGATTTTTTTGTCACCTACGTCTTTTTTGTTGCCGCAGCTATTTTTTTGTCGCTCTTTTTTGCCCTGACCACACCCATTTTAGCGCGGCCATGCCAAATTTGATGTGCGACCAAAAAATTCTGCGCAATGAATTTTACCGTGGCAAATTTTCATGGACGTTTCGCGAAACAATTTGACAATGGTGAAATGTGGAAATTCGCTGCAAATCCATGCCTGACGAAAAAATTCGCTCATCACTACTAAAAATTACTGATGATCAAATGTTTTCGTCAGGCATGGATTCACAGCCAATGCCCGCAATTCAACACTGCCGTGAAAAATCACTGCAAAAAATTTGTTGAGCAGCAAAAAAAGCCGTGGTTGTGTAAAAATGGGTGTGATTGCATAAAGATAGGTGCGGTCATGTCAAAAATGACAGGTGTGACAAAAAAAGACAGGCGCAACAAAAAAATTGTTCCACAAACGCGTTTCGCTGATTTTTTGCCGTTTCGGAAATTTTACGGCAAAGCAAAACGGTACAGATTCATCACTAGTAAAAATACATCAGAGCTCTACCCATGTTTGTCCCCACAATGGTGGCGGGACTGTGGAAAGCTGTGTCTGGTGATGTCATGAAGGCAGATTCCTGAGTGAATTTTTTAGGTAGGCATGAATTTGCGGAGAAATTCTGTGTTTCCCCAAAATCAAAATTTTTTCCACAAAATTTGCTTTAAAATTTTTTCCAGCTGAAAAAAACGATTAAAAAAAATGACACAAATGGCAATTTAAATTTCCCAAGAATTACCTACCTCAGTGTTATTCAATTATATCATTTTTGAATTTTGATTTTGACATGTCCTCTATGGTATGACATAGGAGTAAAATTTTATTTTGGATAATATATGTTTTGGTTTGACACCTCCCCCCCCACCCAAAAAATGAATGGTTTCTATGGAATGGAATCTAAAAACACTAAAGGCATTTTTCACATTTCGAGAATGTTTTTCTTTACGTATCTGTGCTGCACTCTATTTTTCACCCTTTCTTTTTTACTTAGTTCTGACAGCACTATACTGTACATTATGTTGCCTCTCAGATACTTGAGTAAGGGAAAACCTTTTATCCCTAAGCTGGAATTTCTGCTGAACAAATTGAAAAGAAATAAATGATGTTGTTGGTGAACTGAATAGACCAAGTTGCTTAAACCAGAAAAAAAGCAATTATTTACTGAAAGCCCATGGTAATCATACATACAGTTCATGGTTTTTGCACCTCACGTTGGATGTGCCGCAGGATAAGTACGAACAACAAAACACGGAAGTTAACCTGTTTGTTTGCCTAGTACCCGGCACTTATGTGTTGGACGCCTTTATCAAAATATTAGAGAGAGGGAGTGAGAACAGAACATTTTTTGTTAATTCAGTCACCACCCCAGTAACATTCAAATTGAGAGATTTCAATATTAGTGATGAGCGAATCTGTCCCGTTTTGCTTCGCCATAAAATTTGCGAAATGGCAAGAAAATTTGCAAAACTATTTGGCACGCGTTTTTTTTTTTTGTCGCCCGCATCAATTTTTTTGTCGCCGGCGTCTATCGTTTTTTGTCGCCCGTGCTTTTTTGACACAACCGCGCCCAATATTAACACGACTGTGCCTTTTTTTTACACAGGTTGTGTGCTGGGTTTACTCGGATGGGTTGAACTTGATGGACAATGGTCTTTTTTCAACCCTATGTAACTATGTAACTATGTAACTGCACCCTTTTTTGACGCCATGGCGCTCGGTTTGACGCGCAACAAAAAAAATTCCATGCGCAGAATTTTTCCATGGCAAAATTTCACAAAGGTTTCTCAAAACAATTCGACAATGGCGAAATGCGGCAATTCGCTGCGAATCCATGCCTGGTGAAAAGATTCGCTCATCACTATTCAGTATTATTAGGGTTGTTAATGATCAATGCTTGTTGCTAAGTACCCAAGACACAAGAGTCAAAGTAGAACATACAACCATAGAAGAAGGTAATTAAGGAGGTAAAGATCATAAGTATAAAATATATATTGTATATTTATCTTAAAGGGGAACTCCACCCAAGCACAAATAAAACTTTTTGAAAAGTAAACATAATTTCAAGCAACAACATTAGTTAAAAATATGTAGGCTTTTCATGTTATTTAATGTAATAATATGGTTTGAAACAGTTCCCTAAGCCCCACCCCCTGTTCTCCTGCTGATCTGGCTGAATACTTTGAGACTCAAAAAAAATAAAAAAGTTTCAGTGGTCAACTGTCCTCAGCCTGCCTTTAACCTGCATCCTCCAAATCCAACAAGCACACATGAGGTCAATAGGGAAAGGAACATCACAGTGCAATGCATTGTGGGTTATGTAGTTCCTGCATGCTGTCTGTAAGCTGCGAACAAGTTGTTACAATTTGTAACATCAGTGTTTTAGTCCCTCCTCCCCTGCCAGGATTTCAAATGATGTAGAAAAAGAAGAACTGTTTTGCAACTGGGTTTCAACATATAAAATTGAGTTTATTTATACTTTTTAAAGGAACAGATTACAGTGATAGGTATATTAGGGGTTTCTGTGTTGCATTGGACTCTTTAAGAAATTTTGGTTCGGAAGCCAGTGTTCCTCTTTAAGGGAGCTCAGTATTCATTGACATCAGAGCATGACAAATATGAGTTCCCCTTCCAAATGGTCCTCTTGTCAAAAAGAAAGTCTTTCCCAAAAATCAGGTTTTACCCATAAACAATCATCTCTCAGAAAAGTATTTTTTGGTATGTCCTGCTAAAACTGCCTCTCTAAAGCAAGCATGTTCACAAAAAGCATCATCCTGGAATAACCCCAATAAAAACACATGAATACAATAAATATGATATGTCATTGGATTTGGTTTGTTAATTTTTTTAAAATCAAATGTTTATGTGCCTCGGTATATACAGGTATCCCATAGTCTCCATTTTAATCAAATAATTTTAAAACTGATTTATTTTTTCTGTGTTGTAATAAAACAGTACCTTGTAACTGATCCCAACTAAGATATAATTACCCCTTATTGGGGGCAGAACAATCCTATTGGGTTTATTTAATGGTTAAATGATTCCCTTTTCTCTGTAATAATAAAACAGTACCTGTACTTGATCCCAACTAAGATATAATTACCCCTTATTGGGGGCAGAACAGCCCTATTGGGTTTATTTAATGGTTAAATGATTCCCTTTTCTCTGTAATAATAAAACAGTACCTTGTAACTGATCCCAACTAAGATATAATTACCCCTTATTGGGGGCAGAACAGCCCTATTGGGTTTATTTCATGGTTAAATGATTCCCTTTTCTCTGTAATAATAAAACAGTACCTTGTAACTGATCCCAACTAAGATATAATTACCCCTTATTGGGGGCAGAACAGCCCTATTGGGTTTATTTAATGGTTAAATGATTCCCTTTTCTCTGTAATAATAAAACAGTACCTGTACTTGATCCCAACTAAGATATAATTACCCCTTATTGGGGGCAGAACAGTCCTATTTGGTTTATTTAATTGTTAAATGATTCCCTTTTCTCTGTAATAATAAAACAGTACCTGTACTTGATCCCAACTAAGATATAATTACCCCTTATTGGGGCAGAACAGCCCTATTGGGTTTATTTCATGGTTAAATGATTCCCTTTTCTCTGTAATAATAAAACAGTACCTGGTACTTGATCCCAACTAAGATATAAATTACCCCGTATATTGGGGCAGAACAGCCCTATTGGGTTTAATTTCATGGTTAAATGATCCCTTTTCTCTGTAATAATAAACAGTACCTGTTACTTGATCCCAACTAAGATATTAATTAACCCCTTATTTGGGGGCAGAACAGCCCTATTGGGTTTATTTAATGGTTAAATGATTCCCTTTTCTCTGTAATAATAAAACAGTACCTGTACTTGATCCCAACTAAGATATAAATAATCCTTATTGGATGCAAAACAATCCTATTGGGGTTAATTAATGTGTTATTGATTTTTTAGTAGACTTTAGGTATGGAGATCCAAATTACGGAAAGACCCCTTATCCGGAATACCCTTGGTCCCAAGAATTCTGGATAACGGGTCCTATACCTGTAATTCATATTCATATAACTACAAAAATGGCAAATATTAATCAAGGTTAAAAAAACGTTGGAAGGAAACAAAGGAAGGGCATTTGAAGAATACATCATTTATATTTACACTGAAGTCATCGGGATAAGGGTAGCAGTCAGCATGGAAACCTCTAATGTGGCGTGGAAGGTTTGCTCTATCATTGGGGCTGACAGTGATCTACAGAATTAGATGGAAAGTGCAGCGAGAGAAAATGAGCCATAGATAAAGTCAACAAGAATGGCAATGCAGTATATTATGATTATAGGGTTGAGTTGACAACCAGATAGAATAAAGTTGAAAAATATGATGTTCGGAAACATAACATGAGAGGAAGCATCAAGAATAGCACAATGGAAATGAATTTAAGCTTTAAGTGTTATCAGAAGGAAACCGTAGGCTATATAGTGTTCAAGAATGATTTTTTGAAACTCATATATTACTTAATGTACAAGAGCCTGAATAAGAATGTACTCGTGTCTTCATATGTTCCTGGTCCTTTCTTCCATTAATCTCATAGCCACTGCCAGACTCAGGCCACTCATATTCTCTTTCATCTCCCACCTTAAACGGATATTTATTGCTGTTTCTTAGCTCAGAATTTTCTGAAACGTTTTCAAGAAAAACTCAGAAAAGTCCAGTTGTTTTAGACTTAATTCTTTTAGATACTGCTCAGAATATTTATATACTTGTGGTGAGTCCAATATTAAAAGTGTTTACTCTACTTACTGCGTCATATCAGCTCCTAAAATATTCCCATATCTTACCACTAATTCCTCCAGTATATCCTAGATCAGTGATCCCCAACCAGTGGCTCAGGGGCAACACGTTGCTCCCCAACCCCTTGGATGTTGCTCTCAGTGCCCCCAAACCAGGGAGTTATTTTTGAATTCCTGACTTGGGGGCAAGTTTTGGTTGAATAAAAACAAGATTTCCTACCAAATAAAGCCCCTGTAAGCTGATAGGGTGCATGGAGGCTGCCTAATAGCCAATCACAGCCCTTATTTGGCACCTCCATGAACTTTTATGGTGCTTGTGTTGCTCTCCAAGTCTTTTTACATTTGACTGTGGCTCACGAGTAAGAAAGGTTGGGGACCCTAGATTGAATATTTGGAAGGATCAAACTAAACAAAAATGTGGGTAAGTGATGACCCTTATCCTACTAAATCGTAATTAAACTTTTATCAAAAAGTTTAAATTCTTTATCCTGTACAGACATTAAAAGTAACTTATTTTTACGTTTAATTCTAAGGCTGAAATGTCTAAAGCTGAATTCAATATTTTTGAGCACTAATTAGTTTTAGCCCAAAGCCAAAACAGTTCAAATGTTATTTAAAGAAAGCGGAATCTAGATATGAAGAAATCCAACAAACCTGTTATTTATAATATTCCCCAGTGATTTTATATTACAAACTACCAAAATAAATTGTGGAATGTTAATCAAATTTTTGCAGGTTCCAATTCAATCTATTTTTAAACCAAGTTACATAGTGTTCCTGAGAAACAACAAAAGCATAGATGGATAATAATAGTAGAAAAATGAAAAATGATGGGTTCTATAAGCATAGTAGACCCATGATCATTGCAACAGTAGTGGTCAAATATTCAAGTTACTATTGTTATTGTGATAATCCTTTATATAATATTTGGATAACATCTCGTGAACTTTTTGTTACCTGCTCAAAATCAATTGCTCTGTAGCCAACAAAACGTCCAAAAAATGCTTTTTCATTGCAAACTGCGGGAATCACCCAAGTTAAACACATTATTTGCATGAGTGTTGAGTCTGGGCCTTCAAGATACTGCTCTGGAACCCATTAAGGAAAAGTAGCCCCACAATTTGGAAAGAACTGCTCTAGAGTCTTTATCTGAGCTTCATTTCAAAATCTCAGATTTAGTACAAGTATGGGATCCCTTATCCTTAAGTTCAGAATTACGGAAAGGCCATCTCCCATAGACTCCATTATAAGCAAATAATTAAAATTTTTACAAATGATTTCCTTTTTCTCTGTAATAATAAAACAGTGCCTGTACTTGATCCCAACTAAGATATAATTACCCCTTATTGGGGGCAGAACAGCCCTATTGGGTTTATTTAATGGTTAAATGATTCCCTTTTCTCTGTAATAATAAAACAGTACCTGTACTTGATCCCAACTAAGATATAATTACCCCTTATTGGGGGCAGAACAGCCCTATTGGGTTTATTTAATGGTTAAATGATTCCCTTTTCTCTGTAATAATAAAACAGTACCTGTACTTGATCCCAACTAAGATATAATTACCCCTTATTGGGGCAGAACAGCCCTATTGGATTTATTTAATGGTTAAATGATTCCCTTTTCTCTGTAATAATAAAACAGTACCTGTACTTGATCCCAACTAAGATAAAATTAATCCTTATTGGAGGCAAAACAATCCTATTGGGTTTGTTCAATATTAAATGATTTTTAGCAGACTTAAGTTATGGAGTTCCAAAAATTATGGAAAGATCCCTGGAAAACCCCAGGTCCCGAGCATTCTGGATAACAGGTCCCATACCTGTAGTTGCAAACGCAAATTTCTATGGATTGAAAAATACATCAGGGACCCTGCTGTTGGATAATGGAAAAGAGGAGAAAGCTGACGATATCAGTTGAGTGTCAACAGCTGACCGACCACCAGATCAAATCACATTCACCAGCATTTTATCTGATATTTTTTTTCCAGCAGGAGAACAATGAGCCAAACCTTTATTGTACAATAATAGGTTACTGTCTGATTTTCACTCTGGTTAATGGAAGTTAATAGGCCATGGCTAGATGAAATGTACAGTGTCTTCTGCTATATTGAGCAGAGCTGTTTAAATGAACCAGTAGTTTTGTCCCAACATCTCATTCCAAGAGAACCAATTTATGGTTCTCGGTATCAGTGACTCATCCATCCATTTGCTCAGAATCCACCACCATTACAGAATGGGGGAACCTGCTGTGTTAATCATGGCTCAGTGCATTAAACCCTGATCCCTGCCACTGCAGAAATCTAAAAACACATCCAAAGATGTAAACAAGCGCTTAGTCATTTAACTTGTTAAACTAAGATTCTGTTTGGATATTGTCTACAGAATGTTGTTTTTCTTACACACCATTGAGTTGGAGAGAGAGGTAAATTAATCTTTAGGGATCAGTGGTCAAAGTGTAATTTAGGATGCAAAATGCCTTGTTTTTTTTTACCCATAACAGTTTACAGCATAAACATGGTCACAGTAGGGGGCTGATTTACTAAGACATGAATTCAAATCCGAATTGGAAAAATTCCGATTGGAAAACGAACATTTTGCATCTTTTTCGTATTTTTTGCGATTTTTTCGGCGCCTTTACGACTCTTCGGAAATTGTCGCGACTTTTTCGTTACCAATACGATTTTCGCGAAAAAACGCAAGTTTTTCGTAGCCATTACCATTCGCTCGTATCTTGTCGCGACTTTTTCGTATTGAGCGCTCGTAAGCGGCGGCCGAAACTTTCAGACTTAGCATGATTTTGGAAGCCTCCCATAGGACTCAATGGCACCCTGCAGCTCCAACCTGGCCCAAGAAAAGTCACCATACTGAAGCTTGAATGAATCCGAACGTTACAAAAAAATCGCAACATTTTGCGCAATTTTCGGAATGGCTACGAAAAAGGCGCGACTTTTCGCGCAAGTTTTAACGCTATGAAAAAATCGCCAGATTTTGCGCAACATTCGGATGGCAACGAAAAAGTTGCGATAATTTTCCGAAAAAATCGCCAAATACCAATCATTCGGCCGGTTCGTGAGTAAGTAAATGGGCCCCTAGGAGTTGTGTCTGCCACAATTGAGTGCAAGTTGCATCCAGGTCCAGGTCTAGAGTTGTGGTGGCTTTGGGGCACGTCAGCATCAATAAGCTCACTTATGCACCATTCATAAGAAGAGGCAGGATGGACACAATGGCAACTTTGTGGAAGTGCAGAAGTGCCCTGGATACAATGACTTTTATGAATTTTGTCATTATGTGCTCTCCATTGTGTCCATTTTAGAGCACCATTTTTGATTGCTTCCATAAATGACTCCTATAGTGTCTAAACACAGGTTTTTACAAATATTTGTTATGAATATGTTTAGTTAAGAAATAAAATGTGATCCTTCCTTCCTCATATCCTATGATTAAAGTTGGCCATACACACTAAGATCCTTCTCCCGATTTCCCGATTTCCACCTACGCGTGGGCGATATCGGACTAATTCTGTTGTTTCAAATAAGACAACGGGTATTGGTATCCATCGGTTTGGGGACCGTATCAACGAGCTGATGCGGTCCCCGATCCAACTAAAAATCAAACCTGCCCGACTGAGATCTGGCCAATTTCAGGCCAGATGTCGGTCGGGCAGCCCCGTCGTTAGTGCCCATACACAGCCTGAGAAGCTGCCGAAACAGTCTAAGCCTAAGGGACTGATATCGGCAGCTAGATGGAAAGCTTCCATGACACCGTTGTGTTACCATAATGCTGAATTGCATATTGCCAAGGGATAAAGCATAGGGGAACCATGTGATAAAACTCTTCACCAACTTTATGGAATCACTGATCCATTTAACGGACAAGGGTCCTCTAATTAGTATTGTGCCTGCACCATGTACACCTGCTATCCCGTTCTTCTTTAATTTGCTCCTTGCTGGGAGCATTAAACCCATTTTTCCAACACTAAACACCTAGACAGCGCTATATGTGTCCTTCTTCTATTTCATTATAGCAAGTCAAAAATGTACCGTAATCTCCTACATTCCCCTTGGGAATCTTACTTTCAGAAAGCTGCTGAGTGCAATGAGAGAGATTTATGGAAGGATTATGTCCTCTTTAAACATATGCAAACGCCAAATCCCCGCTGTGTAAGTAGCGCCCTTTTTACTGCCCGTTTCACACAAAAGCAGACGGAAATGTACCAAGTCCCCGACTGCTCACAGTTGAAAGATGATATTATTTAAGCATATTAGAGAAATGTTTCTGTGTATATTTTTTGATAGTAATGTTTTCCCGAGTACATGGCACATTGGCCAACTGTTAGACCATAAGGTTCTGGCAGTGCTAGCAGATGCTGCAATGTTCCGACAAGAGGTGAGAGTGCTGCTAACCTGCTGAATTTTCATGTTCCTTATCTTTACAGCTTGTCACGGCGTTACACAAAGGACCTATTTCTCTGAATCGAGTCGTGTTTTTTAAAACCTCTCCCCTCGCTGACCGCTAATGCGGATGTACTTTTTACATAAGCTGTTAATGGCCTAATTTAAAAAAGAGTTGTTATAGCAAATTTCTAGATTCTTGTAAAAAATATTACATTTCCGCGCTACCGTGCAGGGTGAGTTCACAAACACATACGCCAGCCTCAGTCTTTCAGTTTTGTTATATATTTTTGTGCCAAATGAATGTGATTTTAGAAAGGCAAAAAAGTGTCTTAAATGTAACACCTTCAATGTGTGAATTTGGTGTTAAAATAAACTCTGTGCTAATGAATACCAGAAGAAGCTCATTTTAGTCCATTTTATGAAAATGTGCTAAATACTGTATATTAAAAAAAGAGGGACGTTATGTTTTCTCATGCATTACAACTGCAGTATTTTCTGCTATTATTTGTGAATGGTCCATAACCCTTACTTAGTAAGTTGCTTTTGATCTTCTCTATTCCTCATTGGTGTAGGACCTTTCTGACAGCCTAGAATAGTTATAGATATCTGACTTATTGATGGGCAAGCTTCTATACTTCATGTGTGATGCATAGTTACATAGTTACATAGGGTTGAAAAAAGACCAGAGTCCATCAAGTTCAACCCTTCCAAGTAAACCCAGCACACACAACCTGTCCTGACCCATCGATTCACTCACATACACAAACCATACGTACCAACATCAACACCAACTGTAGATGTCAGTATTAGTGATGAGCGAATCTGTCCCGTTTCGCTTCGCCAAAAAATTTGCGAATCTTTCAAAAGATTCGCGAAACGGCGAAAAATTTGCAAAGCGCTGCAAATATTGCGCGCGACTATTCTTTTGTGACCCACGGCTATTCTTTTGTCATGCGGCTATTCTTTTGTCGCTCAAGGCTACTCTTTTGTTGCCCGAGGCTATTCTTTTGTCATGCAGCTATTCTTTTGTCGCCCACGGCTATTCTTTTGTCGCCCATGGCTATTCTTTTGTCGCCCGAGGCTATTCTTTTGTCGCCCACGGCTATTCTTTTGTCACCCACAGCTATTCTTTTGTCGTGCAGCTATTCTTTTGTCGCCCACGGCTATTCTTTTGTCGCGTGGCTATTCTTTTGACGCTGGCGCCAATTTTTGGATGCACAGCAAATTTTTTCATCCGTTTCGCGAAACAAGCCGCCAATGGCGAAACGCGGAAATTTGCCGCGAATCCATGACTGGCGAAACATTTCGCCCATCACTAGTCAGTATTACAATAGCCTTGGATACGATTGTTTGGATCAGATCCTATCTGGTCTCATTAGACAAGAACTTTTAAGATGTCAATGTATGGGGTTTAAACTTCATAGCAACTCAAATGGACCCTAAACCCTACTGCACTACATTGCTCAACCACACTCAGATCCCCAAATCTTAGGCTACCGGTGGTTGCTCTACTTTAACAACCATCACCCCTTCTCAAAGTTCTAAAGTCCAGGAAAGCAGCTTTGGTATTAATTTATGTTTTGTTTCTCACTAAGGATAACCTTGCTTTAGAAATCAAAGGGGGCATCTAGAGTTTTGAAGGCTGAAGCCCAAGTGGAGAAAAGGAGGACCTGAAGTGCAGAAGATCATGTTTTTATAAAGATTTTGTAATTAAAGTATATCGACAATATATTTCTTTTTCAGCATTGGACCCATGCAGTGAATCCAAGCCTGGTGAAACAAATTCCCTCATCACTAGTAAGATATTATCTTACAATAGAATAAAAGCGCACTTAACTTTTTCTTATACAGCTACGTGATTACATTATGGACAATAAACCTTGCCACCGGTGCCCAATCCCCGTAAGGAAAATCTAGCAGCGCAATGTTGTTTTTAACCTTTCATGTCCCCATTCATTTTGCAAGTGTTTTTCTTCTTGAGAATGTTTCCTGTTTGGTTTATTGTTCTGTGTTCTTTAGAAGCTAAAATACTTTTAAACTACTTGTCTGACTCATTCTGTGTAGGAAATAACAATTGCTGGAGGATAAAAAGCAAAATATTGTATATTTTTCTTATTGCATTGAATCAATAAGTACAAAATATCTTCCCGCAAGAACCTTTCTGTGTGAGATTCAACTTATATTCAACAAAAATAAGTTATTGTCTGTTAACATGAAGAATTCTACATTCTGTCACTAGAAGCACAAAACGAGCCATGCTACCAGAATATCTGTCTTTAAATGGCAGTTTCATTTCAGTGAAAAAAGTTCATGGTTAATTGCGTGAAAACTTATGTACGAGATTCCATTTGAAATGCAATTTAACTTGTATCTCACTGTATTTTACATAAACATTATTAAAGTCTATGGGGAAGAAACTGGAACTGAATTAGGAGAAAAGTTTTTTTCTCACTGAATATAATCTGGCCCTAAGTATTTTATAAATTCTGATTAGTGATGAGCGAATCTGTCCCGTTTCACCGTAAAATTCGCAAAACAACAGCAAAATTCACGAAAAAGCAAAAAATTTGTGAAACAGGTTCGTTGCTCGATTTTTTTGTTGCCCGCGGCCATTTTGACACGACCGTGCCGTTTTGACACGACCGTGCCTTTTTTTTTACACGCAACACATTTTTGGCGCAAATTTTCTCTGAAGTTTCGTAAAACAATTTGCCAATGGCGAGATGCAGAAATTCGTTGCGAATCTATGCCAGGTGAAAACATTTGTTCATCACTAATTCTGATCTATGAGAATAGACTTTTCTAACACTAAAAAGTGTATTTATTTATTTTTTGTCAAATTTGTGTCATATTTTGTGTAAATCATGGCAAAAACCAGGTTTTAGAGTTCAGGGTGTAGCACAAATGGTCTGTGTTATTTACCCAGTTTATTATTTACAATATGATTCTAGAGTAGGGATCCCAACCTTTTATACTCGTGAACCCACTGAGATGTTGGGGAGCCACATAAGCATGAAAAATATTCTTTGGAGGCCAAATAAGGGCTGGGACTGGCTATTGGTAGCCCCATGTGGCCTGCTGGCCTGCAGGAGGTTCTGCTTGGAGTAAAACTGTGTTTCTGGGCTTCCAAAACATGTCTCCAAGCCAGAAATGTCAAAATAGGCACCTACATTGAGGCCACTTGGAGTAACATCAAAGAGGGTGCTGAGCAACATATTGCTCACAAGCCACTGGTTGAGGATGACTGTCCTAGAGCACCCCTCATATACAATTTAGTCTCTCTGCATATTTATTACTGGAGATTCTGTCCCCTAACTCCAGTCAAGACAATGATTCTTTCTATAAACTACACCACGAGGAATCAGAGAATGTCTCCCAGGACACACTTCAGGAAACATCTCAAGTGACACCATATTCTGGTAGGGATATTTATTGGTGTAACCAATTACATCCCCATTGGTGCATTTTACTTATTGACCTTAGACAACATTTTCCATTTAGGAGTATTTCTAAGTTTTATATATATTTTAATGACAAATACCAAGGCTTACTCAAGTAACTCAGTTTGCAACCAAAGCAACAGAAGCAATAGAAATGAAAACCCAAGTGCAACATGGAAAGCAACCAATTTGAATGTTGGAACGCAACTTTCTATAGCTGATGAACCTGGAGATTGGGGTACAAATAAGTACAGTTGTGCCCTACAGCATAATGTTTGCATAATGGTTTCATAATACAATCTCATCATTCTACTGTATATGGGTTGACGTGGGCCGGGTAATCGGCATCATCAGATATGTTAACAGGCATACAAAAAAACATGGAAAACATGCTCTGGCAAGTGTAATAATTAGGCTTTCACTCTCATATCTAAGCACAATTTTGTTTTAAAGCGGCGACAACTTAAAGGGGTGCATTCAGGCATAAAGCAATACGGATGAGTTTGGCCTAAGGATTCATTTAAAAGAACTCTGTGCCCTCAGTGATATAGTTATATTGTATAAATATTCAACACCAATGATGGATTCGTTGGCTGAGCCTGGAGAAAGTATTTCATATAAATTGCTCCTCATAAATGTTTCTATTCCTGTATCATGTACTATGACACAGATAATGGGCCAAATTCAATTCAGTGGGAAAACTTTTTCTCACTGAATTGAATCTGACCCAATATGTGAGGTACATGTTGAAAAGTATTCCTTTCACTCATTCACTTCTACTGGGAAATCCTTTCCAATGGAACAATTTTACACAGGGGTGGTTTACCTTTAAGTTAACTCTTAGGGGCTGATTTACTAATCCACGAATCCAAATCCCGTATGGGAAAAAAAATCGTATTTTTTGCGATTTTTTTCGTCGCCGTTGCGACTTTTTCGTGAATTGTGGCAACTTTTTCGTAGCCGTTACGACTTGCGCGAATTGCCGCGACTTTACAAGTCGTAACGCCTACGAAAAAGTTGCGATGGCGACGAAAAAAATCGCAAAATACCGATCATTACGAAAAAATCGCATTCAGACGCTTTCGATCCATTCGTGAATTAGTAAATCGGCCCCTTAGTATGCTGTAGAATGGCCAATTCTAAGCAACGTTTCAATGCGTCTTCGTTATTAATTTTGTACAGTTTTTGAATTATTTGCCTTCTTCTTCAGACTCTTTTCAGCTTTCAAATGGGGGTCACTGACCCCGGCAGCAAAAAAACTATTGCTCTGTGAGGCTCCAGTTTTATTGTTATTGTCACTTTTTATTACTTATATTTCTATTGAGACCCTTGTCTATTCATATTTCAGTCTCTCATTGCAACTCTACCTTAGCAAGTCCCTGGTTGCTAAGGTAATTTGGACCCTAGCAACCAGCTACAATTCCAAGCTGTAGAGCTGCTGAAAAAATAGTAAAATAATAAAACAAATAATAAAAAATGAAAACCAATTAAAAAATTGTCTCAGAATATTACTCTCTACATCATAAGAGTTAACTCAGGATAACTGGCTCGATTATATATAAATCTTAATAGTGATGAGCGAATTCACCAGGCATGGATTCGCAGCAAATTTCCGCATTTCGCCATTGGCAAATTGCTTCAGTGAAAATTAGCCGTGGAAAATTTTGGCATGCAGAAATTTTTTGTCGCCCATCAAATTGGGTGCAGTTGCGGCAAAAAAAGGTGCTGTCGTGGCAAAAAAAGAGCGTTGTGTCAAATTGGTGCGTGGTCGCGTAAAAAAAATGCGGGCGACAAGAAAAAAACATGCAACAAATGCGTTTCACAAATTTTTCACCGTTTCGCAAAATTTCTTGCCATTTTGCGACAGATTCACTCATCACTAAATCACTAAATCTTACCCATAGAGGGGCTCTATAATCAGAAAATAAAGTTTAAATTCTGACTCAAGATGAGTGAATCTGTCCCATTTCTCTTCGCCCAAAAATTTGCGAATCTTTCAAAAGTTTCACGAAACAATGAAAAATTCACGAAATGGTGAAAAATTCGCAAAACGGCGAAAATGCTATACACCAAAAATAAAGTGTTGCGCAAGTCTTTTTTTGGACAATTTTTTTAAAACCCCCTTCGTGAAACAATCCGCCAATGGTGAAACGTGGAAATTCATCTCAAATCCATGCCTGGCACCCATCACTAATTTTGACCACAATGGTCCCAGAGTCTATCACCACAAAAAAGCACTGGCACTCAAAGCTGCAAAAATGGGACAAGCCCTATAAAAATCTTTAATGCGGAGGTGCAACGTTTCGGGGCACAACAACCCCTATGCTTTATTTTTATAGGGCTTGTCCCATTTTTGCAGCTTTGAGTGCCAGTGCTTTTTTGTGGCTATTGGAATTGGGAGGGTGCCGATCCCTCCAAGCAGTGTGCACCGAGCGGAAAGTTTTTGGAGAGCTAAGGGTGTGCGGGTAGGATCTTCTGTTCTTCCCCAGAGTCTATCACACCACCGCAGTGTTCATTAAGATATTTAACCAATAACAAGATAAAGTAACAAGTTATTGAGACAAAACTTAGTTTACAAACCAGCATTTCAATATTTTTCAGTTCACAGAAACACAAGAAGCTTCTTTCCTCAACAATAAAAAAAAAAAGAAAACTATGTCACCTAAAACATAAAAAAGACCCAGAATTTAGGAAAACAAATAAGCAATAAACTTCTCCATCTAGAAGACCTATTAATTAAAGTGCAAATGGGTTTGCTAATTGCTGAGGGTAAATATCACACAAAAACACATTCCACTAAATTAATTGAACAACTCTTGCGTACCCAAAGCATGTAAACAAAGCATTATTAAATGATGGTAGGTTTTGCCTGTTAATCTCTTTCTGATTGTGATTGGCTTGCTATATTTCTTCCACTTCTCTATGAATATAGAAATCTCTCTCTCTATTTATATATATATAGTGTATTTTGGAAAAAATATGTGCATCAATAATTCTGTTTAGAATATGTAGGGGGAAACATTTTTTGCATAAAAAAACATCACATTATACCGGGGAAAATTGCACAGAAAATGTCATGTGTTTCTGCATCTACCCAAAGTGCTATGTTGGCAGAATTAAAATAAAGTTAAATGTATGCATTAGGGGCGTTAATAAATAAATACCAATGTAAGTGTTGGCTTGGCCATGTTCTGCTGATGACTGCAATCCTTTCTACTGTGAATAACACATTAGTCAAGGCAAGAAAATCCAAACTATATCATCAATCTATCATTTATAAGGCAAGATATATATTCCATCAATATGGTAAATTGAGCTGATTCTGAATACATGATCATGAACGGAAAATAAGAAAATATACAATTAGGGATGTCTTCTATGGTGGAGTAGACAGTCTGGTGAAAATGAGACATTCAAGTACCATTCTAGTCCCAAAGGAAATGGTGTGATGAACAGGTCCCAGCTAGACATTATGGAATGCAGAAAGATACGTTTGAAAGGACCAAGGAGGTCATGCGGTAAAAGGAATACACCCTTTTTAACATAAATTGTTTTAATTGGGCAACAAAAGTTGCATAAAAATCTAATGTATACACTGTCTACCATGTAAAGTAGAAGGAATAAGCTCCTGTTAAAAAGGGAAGTATTTTCCCTTTAAAGGGATAGTTCAAGGTACGATTGCTTCCGAATACAAAAAAAAATTATTTTAAATAGTTTTTGTACTGTGCGTTTTTTTACCGTTTTTTTCGCTTATTTGCGTGACTTTTTGTACTGTGCGTAAAAATTTACGCAACAAAATCATATTTGTCACAACGAGTAGGAAAGTTTTGGATTCATTCAAGCTTTGGTATGCTGACTTTCCTTGGGCCGGGTTGGAGCTGCAGAGTGCCATTGAGCCCTATGGGAGGCTTTCCTTGGGCCGGGTTGGAGCTGCAGAGTGCCATTGAGCCGTATGGGAGACTTTCCTTGGGCCGGGTTGGAGCTGCAGAGTGCCATTGAGCCCTATGGGTGACTTTCCTTGGGCCGGGTTGGAGCTGCAGAGTGCCATTGAGCCCTATGGGAGACTTTCCTTGGGCCGGGTTGGAGCTGCAGAGTGCCATTGAGCCCTATGGGAGGCTTTCCTTGGGCCGGGTTGGAGCTGCAGAGTGCCATTGAGCCCTATGGGAGATTTTCCTTGGGCCAGGTTGGAGCTGCAGAGTGCCATTGAGCCCTATGGGAGGCTTTCCTTGGGCCGGGTTGGAGCTGCAGAGTGCCATTGAGCCCTATGGGAGACTTTCCTTGGGCCAAGGTTGGAGCTGCAGAGTGCCATTGAGCCCTATGGAAGGCTTTCCTTGGGCCAGGTTGGAGCTGCAGAGTGCCATTGAGCCCTATGGAAGGCTTTCCTTCGGCCGGGCTGGAGCTGCAGAGTGCCATTGAGCCCTATGGGAGGCTTTCCTTGGGCCGGGTTGGAGCTGCAGAGTGCCATTGAGCCCTATGGGAGGCTTTCCTTGGGCCGGGTTGGAGCTGCAGAGTGCCATTGAGCCCTATGGGAGGCTTTCCTTGGGCCGGGTTGGAGCTGCAGAGTGCCATTGAGCCCTATGGGAGACTTTCCTTGGGCCGGGTTGGAGCTGCAGAGTGTCATTGAGCCCTATGGGAGACTATCCTTGGGCCGGGTTGGAGCTGCAGAGTGCCATTGAGCCCTATGGGAGACTATCCTTGGGCCGGGTTGGAGCTGCAGATTGCCATTGAGCCCTAGGGGAGACTTTCCTTGGGCCGGGTTGGAGCTGCAGAGTGCCATTGAGCCCTATGGGAGACTTTCCTTGGGCCGGGTTGGAGCTGCAGAGTGCCATTGAGCCCTATGGGAGACTTTCCTTGGGCCGGGTTGGAGCTGCAGAGTGCCATTGAGCCCTATGGGAGACTTTCCTTGGGCCGGGTTGGAGCTGCAGAGTGCTATTGAGCCCTATAGGAGGCTTCCAAAATCATGCACAGAAGGATCAAAGTCAGAAAGGTTTTTCCACCGTTTACGATCGTTCGGATACGAAAATGTTGTGACTTTCGGATCACCAATACGATATTATCGTATTTTTTCGTAAACATTTTCGTGACATTTCTGATCATCAGAAATTATCGTATCTGATCTGAACTCGTACTTTGATGAATCTGCCTCTTAGTATGTTATAGAATGGCCCGTTCCTAGCTATTTTTATAGTTTTTTTTAATTATTTGCCTTCTTTTTCTGACTCTTTTCCCTTTTCAGATAGGGGTCAGTGACCCCAGCTGTCAACAAATGATTGTTTGGTGTGGCTACAATTTTATTGTCATTGTTATATTTTATTAGTCATTTTTTTATTTTGGTTCTTCCCTATTCATATTCCTTTCTTTCTTTCAAACCACTGCCTGGTTGCTAGGTTAAACTGGAAATTCCAAATTGGAGAGCTGCTAAACAAAAAGCTAAGTCATTCACAAACCACAAATAATAATAACTCAGACAGACTGTAGGAGCAGTGGCAGCATTGTGTCACTGTTTGTGCTGCAGTACTAACTGTTTATCTTGGAGTGATCATGATCAGTTACTTATATGAACGGTTTTACTATCTTCTTCTCTAAACTGGGGATTAGAAAAGGAGATCCCTTGTTGGCTTCTCTAGAATACAATTGATTCAGCTCTTTGGATCTGTGACTGATGGCACAATAGAACATTCTAGGTATTTACCAGGAAATACAGTAGAACCCCACTCTTGGGTACTCAGAAATGATGTTTTCCAAAAAATTACACTGTTTATTTGTGGTCTATAGTGATGAGCGAATCTGTTCCGTTTCGTTTCGCCGAAAAATTCGCGAATCTTTCAAAAGATCCGCGAAACGGCGAACAGTTCGCGAAACGGCGAAAATGTCGTGCGACAAAAAAAAATTGTCGCCCGCGGCTATTATTTTGTCGCGCGGCTATTGTTTCGTTGCCCGCAGCTATTATTTTGTCGCGTGGCTATTGTTTCGTCGCCCGCGGCTATTGTTTTGTCGCACGGCTATTGTTTTGTCGCACGCGGCTATTATTTTGTCGCGCGGCTATTGTTTTGTCACACGGCTATTGTTTCGTCGCACGCGGCTATTATTTCGTCGCCCGCGTCTATTATTTTGTTGCGCGGCTATTGTTTTGTCGCACACGGCTATTATTTTGTCGCGCGGCTATTATTTTGTCGCCCGCGACTATTCTTTTTTGACGCCGGCGACAATTTTTGGACGTGCGGCAAATTTTTCCACTGCGAAAGTTTTCATCCATTTCGCGAAACAATCCGCCAATGGCGAAACGCGGAAATTCGCCGCGAATCCATGCCTGGCGAAACTTTTCGCCCATCACTAGTGGTCCATCTTAGTTAAGCAGAGTCTTTTCTTCCCGCATTTTATGCTTTCCTGGGAGTTAATATTGATTTTTTTGTGGTCCCTGGGGAAACATAAAATCAAGGTTCTGCTGTGACCTTGTGATTTAACATAAATATACATCATTATGCACCATTCAAAATTGCACAAACACTGTCCATCTGTCATGTTATCCATCCTCTTTGTAGCAATATCTCGAAAAAAAAGACAAGGAAAACACACTTGCACTTTTTTTACAACGTTTTACTCAAACCCAACCCTTGATGAATCATAAATGTATCCCTTAGTTTTGTTGATGTTAACTAGCTCTTTAATGACCATGGTGATTACATGGTGAAGCTTTATATTTTTTTAATTAAAAAATATATAATTAACAGAAATTACCGTTGCATGTTATGGGGCTGATTTACTAACCCACGAATCCGACCCGAATTGGAAAAGTTCCGACTTGAAAACGAACATTTTGCGACTTTTTCGTATTTGTTGCGATTTTTTCAGCTTCTTTACGAATTTTTCGTTACCAATACGATTTTTGCGTAAAAACGCGAGTTTTTTGTAGCCATTACGAAAGTTGCGTAAAAAGTTGCGCATTTTTCGTAGCGTTAAAACTTACGCGAAAAGTTGCGCATTTTTCGTAGCGTTAAAATTTAAAAGGTGCAAAGTTTCGTGTAAGTTTTAACGCTACGAAAAATCGCCAGATTTTACGTAACTTTCGTAATGGCTACGAAAAACTTGCGTTTTTACGCAAAAATCGTATTGGTAACGAAAAATTCGTAAAGAAGCCGAAAAAATCGCAAAAAATATGAAAAAATCGCAAAATACCGATCATTACGAAAAAAACGCAATCGGACTCATTTCGACCCGTTCGTGGGTAAGTAAATCAGCCCCTAAGTGTCAGCTACGTGCAGAATTATGGGGGGGATTTATCAAAGTTCAAGTTTGATTTTTTATCTGTCCTAAAACTTCCAAAATTTGAATTATAGTTGAAAAACGTAAATATCCAAAAACTTGAATGTAAAAATTTCAGCATGTCAATGGGAGTTGTCCTGGGCAAAGTCAACCCGTATTTGCAATTCGAGATTCTTAAGTTATTCGAGTTTTTTTCAAGTTTGTAAACTTGCAAATCCGAGGTATTTGTTTTTTTTATTATTGGGCCAAAGGGATTCTCGGAACAAATTTCTTAAGGCTCTTAAAAAAATCCCATTTCCATGGGTTTATCCTATAGGCTAAAGCTCCCCCTCTGGGTTTAAAGCAAAAGCCAGGATAATAGCTGATCAGATTCCCAACTACAGACTGGTTTCACCCTTCTTGGGGCTCATCAGTGTAGTGCAGGGTTTTCCAAATCCAAAGGGATTCTGGGAACATATTGCTTTATTTTTTAATTCAATTTTTTTATTTAATTTTTTTTATTCTCATATTAATAAATGAGTAAACATTCAAGCTAAATTGTAAGTTTATTCAAATTAAAAAAAACTCTCCAATTCACAAGCTCCAAAATTGATAAATAAGCCCATATATGTAAAATATGAACTTCCTTTATGTCATTGTACCACAGACTAAAGCAGTTCCATTCGTCAGTAAAATATGTCACTTTGATTATCAGCGTAGACTGACACCAATGAAACATTATGCAATTGAGTGCCAGGAATCTGAAAAGGTCTCTGTTGCTTACAATGTCTTTCACTTTAGCTTAATCAGCTCCTGGGGTCTATGAGTCAGAAGCAGAAATGCAGAGTTATAGATTGTTATAAAAAGGGAAAACATCATGTTACAATGAGGCTTAACATCATAAAAGTTCATGTACACACTCTTACACATTTACTAGTTTACATAAGGCTGTAGAAGAAGATAAACTAATATTATATGTACATCATCTGTATGTATGTCCACCATTTCTTTTCCAAACCAAAAGTGTCAGTGGGAATGAGCCCTGATGGTGTTGACCGGACCTGACTCTGTCTGCATTTCACTTTGTACCACAGGCGTTCAATTGGGTTGAGGTTGGGTTCTTCTAATCCCATCTCTGTAAATCTATTTTGGTTGGAGTTAGCTTTGCCCACTAAGACATAATTGTACAAAAACAGGAAAGAGCCTTCATTTTGGCCATTTCGCCGATTCGCTCATTACTAGTTAAAACTAGTGATGGGCAAAATGTTTCGCCAGGCATGAATCCGCGGAAAAATTTGCTGCATATCCAAAAATAGTCTCGGGCGTCAAAAAAGAATAGTCGTGGGCATCAAAAGAATAGCCGCGCGACGAAATAATAGCTGCAGGTGACAAAATAATAGCCGCGGGCGACAAAATAATAGCCGCGGGCGACAAAATAATAGCCACAGGTGACAAATTAATAGCTGCGGGCGACAAATTAATAGCCGTGCAACAAAATAATAGCCGCAGGCGACAAAATAATAGCCGCGGGCGACAAAATAATAGCCGCGGGCGACAAAATAATAGCCGTGGGCGACAAACAGATTCACTCATCACTAGTTAAAACCCCTAACCCTCACCACACTCGTGTAAGCTAAGCATAGTCAAACATCACTCCGGTCAGGTTTGAACTACAGTATCCTGTGTATGGGAGAGGAAAAAGTCTACCGTCTATGTTTTACCAATATAAAGAGTTGTAAGTAAATTACCCACGCGCATTTACTGACATTAAAATATTCATTTATATGACTTTTATGAACGAAGAGTTTAAAGTACGACACATTATGTTTGCAGTTATTCTGGCATCGCTGTATAGATGCCAGTGGCGGTGTGCCAAACGTTAAGACGTAGATTTGTTATTTGTATCACAGTTACACTGGAGATTTTATTTCAGCTCGGTGATTCAATGTACCAGCCTGTGAAACTGACAATATATTACAGCAATCCTTAAAGATAAAAAACATCTGTTCAGTGCATTATAGGCCAAAAATAGGTGGCCTTTAGCATGTATGTTTTTCTAGAAGAAAGTTTCTTGCTAAAATATAAAGTTTCCATAACGGTGTGCCACAGTTTGAATATCCTTAAGATAATTAATTACATTTACTCTTCTTTTTTATTATAAATAATGTTTCTGAGGTAGAATCATATCAATAAATCTCATACATAGTGATGGGTGAAATAATTCGGCAGGTATGGATTTGTGGCGAATTTCCATGTTTCGTCATTGGGGACACAGGAAAATTCACCACACAACAAAAAATGGTCAGCCATGTCAAAAAAATGTATGCCATTTTGTGAATTTTTTGCTGTTTCGTGAATATTTTAGAAAGATTTATTAATTTTTTGGCAATTTTTGGTGAATTTTCCAGCAAAACGAAATGGGACAGATTCGCTTATCACTACTCATACATAGAACCCAAAATGACACAAGTATTTTAACTGGTAATGAGCAAACTTAGGTGTTCTGCTTCATTAAAGATTTGTAAAAGATTTTGTAAAACTTAAAATTGTTCCATATAGATATCCTTTCTCCCAGTGGCTCGGGACAGAAATTCATTAAATTTGTGCTAGAGCAAACCAAACTGCTTTGCCATAAAATTTCTAATAGGAAGAATTCTCACTCATTGAAATTACAGTAAATTTTAGTGAGAGCGAATCTGTCCCATTTTGCTTTGCTGGAAAATTCACGAAATGACAGAAAAATTCACAAAATGGTGAAAAATTTGAGAAATTAGGTTTTTTTTGTTGCACACATCTTTTTTTTTTTAACGCAACTGTGCCTATTTTGACATGACCACAACTTTTTTTTGCTTTTTTTTTTTTTTCACTGTAAATTTTCACAATTTCCCAATGCCAAAATGCTGAAATTTGATGTAAATCCAGGTAAGTGTAAATTATATTCTTTATGTCACTGGGCTTTTAATAAATACCACGTATCGTATTCAAATGATCCTATTGTTATTTGAGTCAGGTTGTAGAGTTAATCTAGTGGAGAAATTCTGAAAGCATTGCCTGTGGAAAAACTGCAGCTGGCTTTGGCATATAATTAGCATTATTTTAATAGGATAATCAGATAATAGCCACATAGGAGTCATAATAATCAAAACATCAACATTTTGAGGAAAAAGAATGAGTATGGGATTCTGGGAACCTTCATTTAGCTAAAATGGCAAACATGCTAACACGCTCTGCTCATGAGCAATTCAGCCACCATGAGATTTGTTAGATAAAGGATTATTTTGTACACATCAATCTATCATCTATTTATCATCGCCATCTATCATATATCTTTATTTGATTCTGCTTACAGTATCTTCTACAACTTCCTATTATGCTTATTAGTTTTTATTTGTACCAGAAGTTACTGTTTTCGAAATAAATTATGAGGACTTTTTGATTTGATTGTCTGAAATGTCTGAAACATTAAATTGATTGGGGAAGAAACACAGGTACTTGGAAATGTAAAATTATGCAGAATTCCACATAAAAAAGGCAAGGGGATTTGTGTAAGAATTTATAAGGAGAAGTCAGACACAGTTTGAGAAGATAACAGTTTAAGTCCAATGTTTTATTCAGTATAATAGCACAATAAAATGTTTTTGAGAAACCTACAGTCAAAATTTTGTGGTTTTTTTTACATTTATTAAGGGGCAGATTTATCAAAATGGGATTTTAGAGCTTAATACAAAAAAAAACTCACCCATGTTTTATTCATTCCTATGGGATCTATTAATTCAATAATAGAATTATACATACTGTACATTTAAAACACTGCAGAAGGTACAATAGCAATAAAAAATGGGACATTTTAAAGTCCAAAATGCTCGAGATCGACCAAATTCACAATTTTTGAATTTGGTTGAATATTAAATCAACCAAAACAATGTTTTGCAAAGTATCAAACATAATTAATTTTAACATATAAACATATTAGAAACATAAACAGATAATGGACCAGATTCAATTCAGTGAGTATTACATGAAAACTTATGGACAGGATTCAATTTGAGATGCAATTAAATTCAGAAAAACATTTCTCAAAGTTTATCACGTGACATACAGTATATGGAAAAAAAAGGGATTTGGAGAAAAGTTTTTTCTCCTCAAATTGAATCTCATTCATGAGTTTTCATGTGATAAACCACAAGATACAGTGAGTCTGCTTCTACTCACTAAATTAAATCCGGGCCAAAGTCACATAATGTTAAGGTATTTATGAATAGTGATGGGCGAAATAATTTGCCAGGCATGGATTCGTGGCCAATTTCCACGTTTTACCATTGGCGGATTATTTAGTGAAATGGACATCACTGGAAAATGAAAAATTGTCACCTGCATAAAAAAAATTTGGCGCCCGAAAAAAAAAAATGACGCACTCAGGAAAAAAACACGCAAAAAAATTGCGAAGTGGTGAAAATGCTGCACGTCAAAAAACAATTGTTACGCCGTTTCGTGAATCTTTTGAGAGATTCGCTCATCACTATTTATGAATTTACATTTTTGTTATTTGAGGAGCAAAAATGTATCAATTTTTTTTCCCCTTAACTTTTTGGGTACCTGTGTTTTTTTTTTTTTTTTTGTTCCGCAATTGTGTTTTGTTCAAGAAATAAAAATCTCACCACCTCAACCTGCCAAAATGTTTAACATAATACATAACTGAGGGATTAAAAAAAAAATCATAATGACAAAATTTAATGAATCTGTCTCTAAGGATTAGGTAGAATTTGAATTTTCAAATCTCAAGCTAGTTCCTAAATACGGTGCATCCCTAAGTTGATTTTTTATATTTTAGGTGGCTGTAGAATCTTTGAGCATAGTATCAACCAGTCTTCCTGCAAACACAGCACCTTGCCTGCCTATTGTATGTTGTAAGACCCCAGAACATCAAGGGGCTGATTCATTAAAGAACAAGTTCGAATCCCGAAATGGGTAAAGTTCGTATTAGAAAAGATAATTTCTGATGATCGCAAAAATATCACAAAATGCTTACGAAAAAAACATATTAGTCACAATAATATCGTATTGGTGATCCGAAATCCGAACGATTGTAAACCGCGGGAAAACCTTTCTGACTTTGATCCTTCTGTGCATGATTTTGGAAGCCTCCTATAGGACTCAATGGCACTCTGCAGCTCCAACCCGGCCCAAGGAAAGTCTCCCATAGGGCTCAATGGCACTCTGCAGCTCCAACCCGGCCCAAGGAAAGTCTCCCATAGGGCTCAATGGCACTCTGCAGCTCCAACCCGGCCCAAGGAAAGTCTCCCATAGGGCTCAATGGCACTCTGCAGCTCCAACCCGACCCAAGGAAAGCCTCCCATAGGGCTCAATGGCACTCTGCAGCTCCAGCCCGGCCCAAGGAAAGCCTCCCATAGGGCTCAATGGCACCCTGCAGCTCCAACCTGGCCCAAGGAAAGTCTCCCATAGGGCTCAATGGCACTCTGCAGCTCCAACCTGGCCCAAGGAAAGTCTCCCATAGGGCTCAATGGCACTCTGCAGCTCCAACCAACCCGGCCCAAGGGAAGTCTCCCATAGGGCTCAATGGCACTCTGCAGCTCCAACCCGACCCAAGGAAAGTCTCCCATAGGGCTCAATGGCACTCTGCAGCTCCAACCCGGCCCAATTCCTGGAAAGTCTCCCATAGGGCTCAATGGCACTCTGCAGCTCCAACCCGGCCCAAGGAAAGTCTCCCATAGGGCTCAATGGCACTCTGCAGCTCCAACCTGGCCCAAGGAAAGTCTCCCATAGGGCTCAATGGCACTCTGCAGCTCCAACCCGGCCCAAGGAAAGTCTCCCATAGGGCTCAATGGCACTCTGCAGCTCCAACCCGGCCCAAGGAAAGTCTCCCATAGGGCTCAATGGCACTCTGCAGCTCCAACCCGGCCCAAGGAAAGTCTCCCATAGGGCTCAATGGCACTCTGCAGCTCCAACCCGGCCCAAGGAAAGTCTCCCATAGGGCTCAATGGCACTCTGCAGCTCCAACCCGGCCCAAGGAAAGTCTCCCATAGGGCTCAATGACACTCTGCAGCTCCAACCTGGCCCAAGGAAAGTCTCCCATAGGGCTCAATGGCACTCTGCAGCTCCAACCCGGCCCAAGAAAAGTCACAATACCGAAGCTTGAATGAATCCAAAACTTTCGTACTTTCGTACTTTCGTACACAAATTGTTGCGCTTTTTGACGCAAAGTACGAAAAAGTCGGGCAAATTAAGGAAAAAGTCGCAAAAAAAGTACAAAAACTTTGAAAAAATACGATTTTCATGTATTCAGAAGCAATCATGCTTTGATAAATGGGCCCCCAAATATTTCTGGAATGTACTCATTCTGATAAGTCCAACTAGAGAAAAATTTTTTTTCCTACTCCAAACTACTAAACTGCAAAGCAATGCTAAAGGCAGCGATGGAATCTTGTACAGTCAGTTGTATCTATACATGAGTTAGAGCTGCTATTTTGCAAAATAATTGTCCATAAAGCTCTATGGTTATGAATTAGTTTTAATGTCGAACTATAAGCAGAATTTTGAGATTCATTTTGTCTAACTTGTTTAAAAACAAATATGCAGAGAAGAAATATTTTATGCAAACAGCAAGCTAAATCCTCACACTGTAATGCAGATGTAAGGGTAATCAAATGCAATATAAATACTATTTATATGTAAAAAGCTCTGTATTCTCTTTCAAAGCTTTAGCCAAGGCTGATTTAGTTTACATATACAGTATAGCTAAATGCATCAGTTTAAGCTAGAAAAGGCTTACAGAATGACATGAGGGAAAACAAAGATTCAGAGCTTTGCAGCAGCCATTAAGAAAGTCCAATCCACATTTTAGCAAAAGTAAATCATGTTGAGCAGTTTATCACTGCAAAGTGACAGTCACACAAAACGCAAACCATTTTCTGAGCTCTTCCTGAGAAGTTTATTAAGCTGCATTGTTCCATTTTAGTTTCCCGTCACTCCTTTTGTACATCTAATACTTATTTATAATAAGCACATTGTGCCATCTGACTTCATTCCTGTACTGTAAATGCAAAAGGCTAAAAGGGTGGTCATGGGCAATACTTGAAGGGTAGGGATGTAGCGAACCTCAAAAGAAAAGTTTGCGAACCCGTTTGCGAACTTACGCCAAAAAGTGCGAAAGTTCGCGAACTTTGCGAACCCCATAGACTTCAATGGGAAGGCGAACTTTAAAACCTAGAAAAGCCATTTCTGGCCAGAAAACTGATTTTAAAGTTGTTTAAAGGGTGCCACGACCTGGACAGTGGCATGCAGGAGGGGGATCAAGGGCAAAAACTTCTCTGAAAAATACTTTGTTGACACAGCGTTGCGTAAAAACGCAAGCTATTCCTATGTATACGCAAAGGCAGCTGGCAGACCTAGCGTAAATACGCGGCGTTTGTTTCTATTTCGCACTATTAGCACCATGGAAATGGGATTTGCTTACACCAGTACTAGGCTGAAAAACGCCATGTGTGGCTTGTGGGGCGTTTTTAGGGCGAGAAAAAATGCAGCGAAAAAACGCAGCAGAAAAACGCCTAAGGCGAACCCAAATTGCTAACATCGTGAAAAGTTCGCGAACTTGCGAACTTGCGAACACCCAATGTTTGCGCGAATTAGTTCGCCGGCGAACAGTTCGCTACATCTCTATTGAAGGGCAATGGAATTGGAAGCCATTGGTGGAATAGAGGCGGGTGGTCATGTACAGGGAGAGCAACGAGAAAGCCCACCCATCTCTTGTTCTTGAAGGGGCTGGTGGAGATGAGGATTTTGGCAGAGACTGTGGAAACCAGGAAGGGTGGGTTGTTTGGAAAAAAGTCAAAATTTAGGGCAGTTCTAGAATTGGGGAGGAATGTGAAGGGATGCCTTCCCTCCACTTCTTTGTTTCTGAGAAATGGACCTGAATCCCAGAACTTTTATTCTAATACCAGAGATGTTTTGTTTTTTGCTTTTTGCCACTTCTGCAGGCAGGGGACTTTGTTTGCAGAAGCCAACTTGGCAGCAAAGAAAATGTATATACAGGTATAGGATCCCTTATCCAGAAACCCATTATCCAGAAAGATCATTTTGGGGTCCCTACAGGCCACTTACTTTGGTAAATCTATGCATATTGGACATTAAACAGTTGAGTAGGCCTTTGGTATTTAGAACTTTTTTTGTATGTAAAAATTGTGTGAGATAAATACTGCAAATAACAATAATTTTTGGCAATTTGCAGAAATGTCATAAACATTGCTGCCTTTAGCATTGCTTTGCAGTTTGGTAGTTTGGCATAAAACAACATTTTGACTCATCAGAATGAGTACTTATGAAAAATATTTGGTCTTCCGGAGTCTTTGTACTGTTTGGGGGTCTTACGGCACACAATAGGCAGGCCAGGTTCTGAATTGACAAAGAAAAGTCATGCACTATTTTCATTTTAGGGTACTATAGGCCACATACTTTTTGATAAATCTATGCATATTGGGCATCAAATTGTTCAGTAGATGAAAAGACCAAAATGGCTTTGCTTAAAAATGGCCGGAAAAGCTGGTGGGTGAGGCTTATTATAATAGAAGGTGTAGCTTATAATTGTTGATATGGCTACTCATACTGTAGCACACCTAGCATCCCTCCACTTTTTCCAAACCAGTTCAAGAACTGATTAAGCATTAATAATCACTATAGTAATTGGGAGTTTAATTAGATAGATTATGTTGCAACAATGGTGGTTGTCTTAGAAAGCATTGGGGTGAAAGATGGAATCTTATGTTAGCTGAATGGACATTGGGTATTGCACAACCTCAGGCATAGGATCCCTTGGTTGCGGTTTTTGCTAATGCTATGGAGTCAGTGTACTGTTGAAAGATTGTAACCCCAGGATCACTGTCTGGTGTTGTTATGAATGATAAGGTTTAGTGATAGGTGGTTTCAAGATACAAGTAAATGATTCCTTATCTGCAAATCAGTTATCCAGAAATTTGTCAGTCAAAAGACGGCCTTCTTGCATAGAGTTTTCTCAAATTATGGGAAAAAATGCAATGTACATGTATGGGATCCCTTATTCGGAAACCCATTATCCAGAAAGCTCCGAATTACGGATAGCCTGTCTCCCATAGACTTAATTTTTATCAAATAATTCAGATTTTTAAGATTGATTTCCTTTTTCTCTGTAATAATAAAACAGTACCTGTACTTGATCCCAACTAAGATATAATTACCCCTTATTGGGGGCAGAACAGCCCTATTGGGTTTATTTAATGGTTAAATGATTCCCTTTTCTCTGTAATAATAAAACAGTACCTGTACTTGATCCCAACTAAGATATAATTACCCCTTATTGGGGGCAGAACAGCCCTATTGGGTTTATTTAATGGTTAAATGATTCCCTTTTCTCTGTAATAATAAAACAGTACCTGTACTTGATCCCAACTAAGATATAATTACCCCTTATTGGGGGCAGAATAGCCCTATTGGGTTTATTTAATGGTTAAATGATTCCCTTTTCTCTGTAATAATAAAACAGTACCTGTACTTGATCCCAACTAAGATATAATTACCCCTTATTGGGGGCAGAACAGCCCTATTGGGTTTATTTAATGTTTAAATGATTCCCTTTTCCCTGTAATAATAAAACAGTACCTGTACTTGATCCTAACTAAGATATAATTACCCCTTATTGGGGGCAGAACAGTCCTATTGGGTTTATTTAATGGTTAAATGATTCCCTTTTCTCTGTAATAATAAAACAGTACCTGTACTTGATCCCAACTAAGATATAATTACCCCTTATTGGGGGCAGAACAGCCCTATTGGGTTTATTTAATGGTTAAATGATTCCCTTTTCTCTGTAATAATAAAACAGTACCTGTACTTGATCCCAACTGAGATATAAATAATCCCTACTGGATGCAAAACAATCGTATTGGGTTTGATTAATGGTTTATTGATTTTTTAGCAGACTTAAGGTATGGAGATCTAAATTACAGAAAGACCCCTTATACAGAATACCCTTGTTCCCAAGCATTCTGAATAATGGGTCCTATACCTGTACAATACTAATAAAACTCTTTTAACTAAATAAAATCGCCTTTGTTACCTCTGTTATGCCTCTGTTAAAGGGGACACGCACTTTCAATTAATATTGGAAAATATAGGGACAGTGGTTCTTCTGATGCAAGAGTATTCTCCAGTAACAATCCCGCCTCCTCGGTGTACCCCCATTAACCACTTTATTCATGATGATCACTGAAAGCATTAAATGTATTTTTAAGCTTGGAACATGCCGTTTTTAACTATCTTCAGCAGAAATATAAAGAAAATATAAGTCCAAGTAAACAAACTTACATTTCTCACTATGCCAAATTCTATAAACTTGACCCCAACATAAGGAAAGCGGCAAAAACAGTCTTCTTTGTTCAAATGATGTTTTCAGAAATGACTCAAGCGGGAATTAGTTGGAGCTGGAAAAATATTTGCTCTAATGAATCGTGCAAAGTCCTCAAGTGTTCCACTAAATAAATATTTAGAGCAGTAAAAATTCTATTGGACTAATTACCGACAAAGACCTGAGCAAAGTAAGAACGGCGAAAATACATCAACTGGTGGAAGGGACAGGCCATGTCCTTATGTAGCTTAGAGTGGTTATTGCCTTGTAAACAACCTGAGTAGTTACATGATACATTATACTTTACTTTTACTTTTATCTTTTACTGTACTTGAGGGCAATTTACCAACACAGGAGCACAGACATAAACAGACTTTAATATCCATCCACGTTCCTGCACTTTACACCTACAGGTAGACATCTGCAACAGTTGTCAATGCTTTGCTATGCAAGAAATCAATTTCTTGAGATATTTTTCTTTTAGATATTGCCAATTATTATCAACAACAAATGACTATTATACGGGAAACACTTGTGTGCGATTTTAAAATTTGGCTTGTGCATTAATGAAGGACATGTAAACCCTAAATTTTCCAACCATAAAAGTTGAGAACATCTCCCCCACCCAAACTGCATCATTTGTACTGCCGCGGGCGACAAAAGAATAGCCGCGGGCGACAAAAGAATAGCCGGCGACAAAAGAATAGCCGCGGGCAACAAAAGAATAACCGCGGGCGACAAAAGAATAGCCGCGGGCGACAAAAGAATAGCCGCATGCGACAAAAGAATAGCCGCATGCGACAAAAGAATAGCCATGCAACAAAAGAATAGCCACGGGCGACAAAAGAATAGCTGCGGGTGCCAATTTTTTTTTTGACGCGCAACATTTTCGGCATTTCGCAAATTTTTCACTGTTTCACAAATCTTTTGAAAGCTTTGCAAATTTTTCGGCGAAGCAAAACGGGACAGATTCGCTCATCACTAGCAGCTTTCACCTAGCAGCCATTTTCCCTCTGACGCTTAAACATGTTTCTCTAGCAGAGTACACAGCTAGATCAGAGTTTCTATGGAAACCACTAATGCCATCTCTTCATTGGCTGTTAGTCTGGAGGGACTGTTTAGTAACTGGAGTTGAGAAGAACTGAGCATGCTCAGTAGCCAACAGCCAAAGTAAATTCCGGAAGGAGGGGGCCGGGGGTTTTAGAGAAGGAGTTGGATTCACAAGTGATTAAGGGGATACTGCAGACTTACTATTAACCATTAAACACCCCAGAGTGGCAGCTATTTAAAGATTTCAAAGAGGCTGGTCACTGATTGAACTTTTTTGTGGGGGTATTACATGTCCTTTAAAGGAGAAAGAAAGGTAAAAACTAAGACTTTATCAGAAAGGTCTATGTAAATACAGTCATAAGCACTCACGATGCGATTCCTCTGTCAAAAGATTTGTTGTGTCTGTTTTCCTCTGCCAGAGACACACAGCTCTCTCCCCTCTCCTGCTCCTCCCTCCCTCAAGAATGCTAAGAACTCAACTCCCCCCCCCCCCTTAGCAATGTGGATCTGAGCCAATCAACAGGAAGCTTCCTCATAGTCTAACTAACTGAGCATGTACACTGGTCTTGGTCTTGGTGCAGGAGCGAGGCATTATGGGAACTTTCTTTCTTTTTTTGTTCTTATGAGGCTTCTGATCATCTAAACGGTAGAAATAGGGTGAGACTTACGGGCACTATTGAGAGAACTGAAGGTATGCCTGCAGCTTGGGATTAACTCTTTATTAGCCTTTCCTTCTCCTTTAATGCACTAAGAGTTTCTAACATCACTGATTGAGCAACAATTGGCAGGGGTAAAACCAGGGATCAATGAAACATAACAGGTTTTGGATAACAGATCCCATACCTGTATGCTTATTTTAGTATAAACCCTTTAAAGTCACTTCGTATCAGGAGCTTTTAAGCTATACTTTAAAGTAAGCATTTTCTATCCATCACAGATGAAATGTGGTTTGCATTTGGCCTGTTCATCTATAGGAAATAGATGAACAAAGATTTATATAGCTCGAGGGACAAAGAAGAGAGGTTTATGGACTGAAAACCATGTGAGTATAAATCCATAGGAAGTCATAAGACGTCTAACAGAGGAGATACCTGAATGATAGCAGAATCAGATTAACTCTAAATACAGCACTTGATTGTTTTTAGCTCCAAATTGCAGAGAAAGGTTCTGATTGGCACCACCAATGCAAAGGAAAAAAAACCCTGAATTATTTACAATTGTCTGTCTTTATGTCTGTCCTTATGTTAATCTGTTAAATAAAGCAAACAAAAGGAAAGGTATGGTTTCATTTTACTACAGGGACCCATAGGGTTAATATACTGGGCAAAGACCCATATATCTAGTTTGATATTAACCTTTTGTGCCTTATTGGTTTATAGGTAGACCACTCCCTTTGCACTCTAATATAGTGTTTAGCAAAGGGGTGGATCCTCCTCTTTGGCTGCATCTGTTGAATGGAAGTTCCACTGAGCCTGAGATCAACAGGGCCCCAGTAAGCCATCTACCCTAGAGACTACATCCAACTCTAGTCTGGGAACAGGGACCCAGTGAATGAGGATTAGCAAGAATCAGTATAGCATGTTTAATAGCACTTTCTAGGAAAGTGAGATAGTCAGTCTAGTTAGAAAGAGCAGTTTCTGGCTCCAACCAGGAGAGATTAGCTGGGAGTACTCTTCCCTACAGGCACTGTTGCCTTAGTGTAGGACCACGGTTAAGATGCAGGATTCAGGTTAGTTCCTATCCCTGATCCACAGTCGGCTGTTTAGGATCCTTGACTACTAAGTTACACATCCTAAGGAGACAAGGTACTTGTCCAGACTACTCTCCACAGTGGTGCCATGCTGTTTAGCTGTCTTTACCCTGCCCACACTCTGTTGAGGTGAGATAAAATGCTGGACACCATCCCTTTCTATCTTCTGTGCCTTTATCTGCTAGCTCCTCTGAGTGAGTATAGTAACCCTGTGGATCATTTGTTGTGGACAAATAAACAAGTTCTTTTGCCCTTTTGATGTCCATTCTTTTAATTACTTTGCACACAGCCTAAGTGAGTTGTAGTTGCACTACACCCCTTGGATATTTCCACATAGCAAAAGCCCATTTTGAATGTTAAAGTCCTATGTTCCCCATGCTCTAGTTGGTCTGGTCAGTAAATACAACCCAATAGGGGTTACATTACATTTTACCCTTCCACCCCATTCAGATCAGTGAGAAAATGGAGATATATATATATTAAATGAACCTTTCTTCTTACTTAACTTCTTTTACATTTTCTTTGGAATAATAGGATACTCTGCCTATGTATTGTGCTTAGACTGAAGACTGGTATATACCTTACATTGCAGCAAGTCATTGTTCTGTTAATTAGGTCTGAAAATTAAAAGATGCCGGTTCAGTCAATGCCTCCCTTTGTCTCTCCCAAAACTTTCCATCTCCATATCATTTGGAAGTAGCCATCAATCTTGCCATTATGTTTTCCAATTAAATCCACCCCTACTGCTCTTTTAAAACGAGTCTCTAAATCATTGACAGTTACTGAAAATTCATAGCCGTTTTGATCAATTGGAGAGGATCCCATTACCCACTATAAATTGCTTTCCTTCAGACAAATGAAGTTTAGCAAATGATTGTTTAGACGTTAAAGTCAGCCTGCATTCCTGATATCCAATCTCCACGTAAAAAGCTGTTTAAGGAATTGTAATTGATTGCCCATTTGCATCTCTCACTTACATAGTCAGCCTCAAGTACTCTTTGCACTAGAATTATTCACTATTTTTAACAGCTTGTTCTATAAACCAGAAAGGTTTAAAGTGAAATCCATACATTATGGGGCACATTAACTAAGCAATTAAGAAATAAAGTCAGATTTTTTCTTACTTATAGATAATTTCGAGATTTACACTGGGTTTTCACCGGAACTCGATTTTTTTTTCGTTATTATTCCCAGAAAAATTAGAGTTTTTCAAAAATAACTCCCATAATTTGTGATTAATTAATGTAGTTAACGCGATAGGTTTAATCTGTTGTGTACCATTGAGTCCTATGGAGTCTAAGAATAAAAAACAAAAAAAAAAACCTGCCGGTGACAAAAAAGGCGCTTGACAAACACGTTTCACAGATGTTTCGCCGTTTTGTGAATTTTCTTGTCGTTTACGGCGAAGCAAAACAGGACAGATTCGCTCATCACTATTTTTGAGATTTTTTTTTGATTAATCTCAAATTTGTGTTCAGAAAACTTGATTTGTAAAAAAAAATTGAGACTGCATTTTTTTTCTCAACCCGAGCTTTTTTCACAAATCAGGTAAAAAAAACTTGATCTCGAATTTTAATAAATAGGCCCCTTAGATAATATTCCTGGGCTGATCCCTCTTAAAATGGCGAATCCTGGGTTTTAAACATGACCTTTTATCGAGCTCTCTATTGGCAATACTGATGAATAGTGAGTAGAAATGAGTAATAGTGATCCCAGGCATGGATTTGCAGTGAATTGCGCCACTGGCGAACTGTTTGAGCTTTAGCCTATAGCAGTGATCCCCAACCAGTAGCTCGTGGGCAACATAATGCTCACCATAATGCTCCCAGTGACCTCAAACCAGGGAGTTATTTTTGAATTCCTTGCTTTTGGGCAAGTTTTGGTTGCATAAAAACCAGGTGTACTGCTAAATGGAGCCTCGTGTAGGCTGCCAGTCCACATAGGGGCTACCAAATAGCCAATCACAGCCCCTATTTGTAACCCCAGGTACATTTTCCATGCTTATGTTGCTCTTCAACTCTTTTTACATTTGAATGTGGCTCACAGGTAAAAAAAAAGGTCTATAAATGGCCTATAGGATAAACCCACGTAAATGGGATTTTTACTAAGGTTAGTAATGTCCCCCTTAATGTAAGGTGTCTACTAATAGCAAAAAGGCCAAGAAGAAGGCAGAAGTACAGACAATGAAATAGACAGACAGTAGATAGATGATAGATAGATGATAGATAGATAGATAGATAGATAGATATATTTTGATTTGTTTTTCCAGTTCCTGTTTATCCAAAGGAATCCACATCAGCTGTGATTAGAGTTAAACGTGCCTACTACCGGATTCCTTGTGCTGTTTAGCCTCTGGGGCATTGGTATTATCTCATACTGTATTCATCTCTCTCCGGAGCTTTTTATCATTGCATTGACAGTAGCTAAAGCTGTATTATTGTTGCTGCATTTTAATATAAAGGTCGGGGCTCTGTGATACATGTCAGCCTAATCACTAACATCTGCATGGCCACCAGGATATGTGGGTCATTTGCTGAATGGAATGCAAACTAAAACATATTATTGTACCGTCAGTTAGTTTATTGAGCTTTATTGAATTGTTATTGTGCTCAATGGATAAAAACATACACGTTATATTAAAAAAACAACCTTATATGCCTAATTGTATAAAAGTGATGGGGATGTAGGTACAGGTATGGGATCCCTTATCCGGAAACCCGTTATCCAGAAAGCTCCAAATTACAGAAAGCCTGTCTCCCATAGACTCCATTTTAACCAAGTAATTCAGAATTTTAAAACTGATTTCCTTTTTCTCTGTAATAATAAAACAGTACCTTGTAATTGTTCCTAACTAAGATATAAATAATCCTTATTAGATGCAAAACAATCCTATTGGGGTTCATTAATATTTTATTGATTTTTTAGTAGACTTTAGGTATGGAGATCCAAATTACGGAAAGACCCCTTATCCAGAATACCCTTGGTCCCGAGCATTCTGGATAACGGGTCCTATACCTGTATAAACATTAGTGATATAAAATTCGCAAAACGGCAAGAAAATTCTCAAAATGGCGGAAAATTCGCAAAACACATTTGTCGCACGATTTTTTTGTCGCCCACGTCTATTTTTTTTGTCACCCGCGTATTTTCCGCGTCTGCACCTGATTTAATGCGACTGTGCCCAATTTGACGCCCGACAAAAAAAATTCCTACATGGCAAATTTTTCCGCTGCAAATTTTCACGGAAGTTCCGCGAAACAATTTGCCAATGGCGAAATGCGGAAATTCCCTGCAAATCCATGCCTGGTGAAAAAATTTGCTCATCACTAGTGCTCAATGGATAAAACATACACATTATATTAAAAAAAACACACATCAAACCCCTACTTTATCTGCCTAATTGTATGAAAGTGACGGGGATGTAGGGATAAAAACCACAAAACTAAAAATTCTGAAATGTTAAAAAGTTCCGTAGAAAAGTAATGGGCATTTTATAATCTCCTATTCACTGCATTTGACACAATTAAGTCTTTGATTAGATGGAACAGAAGATAGTTACAAGGCAGACGTGAGCTTCACATGGGGACATTGTACTGAATGGACTGAAAAGAAGAGTGTAAAACGCTGTGGAAATCTCAGGTCTTTTGTGAAGAAAAAAAAAAAAAGAGAGACAAGTAATTAATGGCTGGTTAAATTCTACCTTAAATTCAAGTTAAATGAAAACCCACGCATATATAATAAAAGATTCATTCTTTGCCGGTAAAAATGAGTCATTTTTCATTGGCTGAGGGGCTTAGGTTGCTTCAAAAGATTAAAAAAAAAGTAGAGTGATCATAATAGTAATCATAATATTTACTAATGCCCTGAGCACAAGTGTAAGAGCACTGACGACTTTCCCCCATGTTAATAATACAAATCTGGGTCATTTTATTTGCCTCCATTCTTTATTAAAGGAGCAGTACATTTGCAACAAGCTCAGTGAATAGGGTTTGTGCTAAATGTACTTATTTTTAGTTTGAATTAAAAAACAAAATCTATGAATATTTGTTATTTATTGCACTAAATAAGTAATTGAAACCACTTTCATTTTCTAATTGCTGAGTCACTGCTTGTAGAGGAGAAGAGGATAAATTACCAGTCCACAGATAAAAAAAATAAGCCACCTCCTTATCTCAAAGCTGAACAAAGGCCGCAGCTTAGGGGAGACAGGGGTTTGTTTAAATAGAGGTCATTATTGCTACAGTATTTATAGGCATTTTAATTAATGAATAGACAAAAAGCATTTCAACATGTCCCATGTTTTCATATTGAGTAGAATTTATTGATGTATTCTGAGCCATAACCCTAAATTGTAGCATAAGTGAAGCTCAACTAGGGGAAATGTTCAAGAGACCAGAGGTGCTGTTTAGACAAATGATAAGCACAAGAGGTTTTTACTTCCTGCTATAGGGCAGGCCATAGGGCAGGGATCCCCAACCTTTCTTACTCGTGGGGGGACTTGGGGAGCAACACAAGCACCATAAATGTTCATGGAGGAGCCAATGAACATTGGCTATTAGGCAGCCTTTATGCACCCTATCAGCTTACAGGGGCTTTATTTGGTAGGAAATCTTGTTTTTATTCAACCAAAACTTGCTGCCAAGTCAGGAATTCAAAAATAACTCCCTGGTTTGGGGGCACTGAGAGCAACATCCAAGGGGTTGGGGAGCAATATGTTGCCCCAGAGCCACTGGTTGGGGATCATTGCCAAAGTGCATAGGTTCTTGGGACATAGGGATTGGTAGGGGGCACAGGGATGTATAAGAAGATGACTACATGCCTCCCCCCCCACCTTATGCTCTTCATCAATGTTTTAGCAGACATAACAAAGGGTTAGCGAAGGAATGCAAACAGCTAGGGCATGTTTGTACCTGCTCAAAATGTAATCATGAATATTCCCATTAATATCAAGGGGGATCATCAATTTTCATGCTGTTCCCAAACGCTTCAAAGCGGGCGCTGTCACACAACGTATGACATATGAGCCACTAGCACAATCAGGGAAATACCACATATGCCACAAGGGTTGTTTCACAGGGGTTTATTACAACCAAACGTAGAGAAACAGGGAAAGGGCAATACGCATGGGAGGTCCACAAGGTTCACAAGTCCCAATCACATCAAATCCTCCTTCAGGAAGTCTGCAGGGCACCCCCCCTCTGTACAATCTCCAGGGAACAAAGAGTCTCCTAGCCCAACCCCCAATACACAAATCTTGCCCACCCAGGCAGTCATTGCGGCAATTCAAAAAGGTTGCGTTTTTAGACAAAACCAAGCAAAATCTCTAAAGTTTCAAGAGAAAAGAAAGAACTTCAAGGAGAGTGAAGGAACCTTTGCCATCGACTTCTACATGAATTTGGCAAGATTAATCTGGCGAATCATCAAATTCAGATTTTAGCCATTAAGGCTCATAGTTAATTTTGAAAAACAAAATCCAAATCATGTTTCAAATAAAAAAATCGACGGTTTGTAAATGAGCCCCTAAAAGTCAAGTAAAGGTGAAGCCCTGTGCTGCAAATCTTGTAGCCCCCATGCTACAGTATATAATGCAGTCAGGATGGAATCTACTCTATGCAGCGAGGCAGAAACACAGAGAAATATAAATCTCACAAAGAGAATCAGTAACACAACACCCCTAACATATACAATATGTTCTAAAACCCACATTCTTCAAATGTATAAAATCATACTGTGGAAAGTAGATAAGCATTTCCTCTTGTACGTTATGCGCCCCAAGCAATAGACGGAGAAATCCCATTGCCTTCTCCCAAGGCAAGAATTGTAGATTTGCAATATATAGTTGTTAAAAAAGTAATATCCTCAAGGTCACTATGTGTTACAGTTACATTTTATTTTCCCAGGTGCCAAAAATATTTTAGAAATAGGATTCTGTTGGAAAATACACAGTGCACACATTGTATAACACAGAAGGCTTGATGGATCGGATTGGTATAATCTCTGTATCTTTGTACCATTTTATTTCCATAATGACAGTGATATATTTTATATACAGTAGCTTTGAAAAATAGGTGGAATAGGTAATATTCTCCTATCTTGTTATTAAAGGGGTAGCTTACTCTTTTTATCTGAAATCTATTTCAGACTATCAATTTCACACTATGGCTTCTTGTGGGTGAAATCTCATGGAATTTGTGCAGCATGATATATGATGAACAGGGTATGTTACTATTTAAATACAGGTGTAGTACCTGTTATCCAGAATGCTCGGGACCAAGGGTATTCCGGATAAGGGGTCTTTCCGTAATTTGGATTTCCATACCTTAAGTCTACTAAAAAATCAATAAAACATTAATTAAACCCAAGAGGATTGTTTTGCCTCCAATAAGGATTATTTATATCTTAGTTGGGATCAAGTACAGGTACTGTTTTATTATTACAGAGAAAAGGGAATCATTTAACCATTAAATAAACCCAATAGGGCTGTTCTGCCCCCAATAAGGGGTAATTATATCTTAGTTGGGATCAAGTACAGGTACTGTTTTATTATTACAGAGAAAAGGGAATCATTTAACCATTAAATAAACCCAATAGGGCTGTTCTGCCCCCAATAAGGGGTAATTATATCTTAGTTGGGATCAAGTACAGGTACTGTTTTATTATTACAGAGAAAAGGGAATCATTTAACCATTAAATAAACCCAATAGGGCTGTTCTGCCCCCAATAAGGGGTAATTATATCTTAGTTGGGATCAAGTGCAGGTACTGTTTTATTATTACAGAGAAAAGGGAATCATTTAACCATTAAATAAACCCAATAGGGCTGTTCTGCCCCCAATAAGGGGTAATTATATCTTAGTTGGGATCAAGTGCAGGTACTGTTTTATTATTACAGAGAAAAGGGAATCATTTAACCATTAAATAAACCCAATAGGACTGTTCTGCCCCCAATAAGGGGTAATTATATCTTAGTTGGGATCAAGTACAGGTACTGTTTTATTATTACAGAGAAAAGGGAATCATTTAACCATTAAATAAACCCAATAGGGCTGTTCTGCCCCAATAAGGGGTAATTATATCTTAGTTGGGATCAAGTACAGGTACTGTTTTATTATTACAGAGAAAAAGGGACTTAGTTGTAAAATTTAGAATTATTTGATTAAAATGGAGTCTATGGGAGACAGGCTTTCTGTAATTCAGAGCTTTCTGGATAACGGTTTTCCGGATAAGGGACCCCATACCTGTACTGGGTATATGAACAGTATTTTACTTTTCCATCTTATGTGTCTATAAATATATTTATACTGTATATACTGTGATAGTGCCTCAGCCATTATCAAGGCAAAATCCAGGGAATTAATTCCTAGGGGTCCATTTACTAAACAATTTTGAGATAAATTCGTATTTTTTTCTAAATTTTCTTAAAATTCCACAAGTTTTTCATGGTTTTCGGTAAATTTCAACAAAACAAAATTTACTTTCTCAAAGAATACAAACATTTTGTAATTCATTAAGGCTTTGGTTATATTGGGACTATGTTTTCACCAGGTTTGATCTGTCGAGTGCCATTGAGTCCCATGGAAGGCTTCCAAAGCCAGACATGGAAGGCATGAAAATTTTGTGACTTTCGGAACACAATTTTGATATTTTCGTACGAATGATAAGTATTGTCAAGACATTTTAGAACCTCAGAAATTATTGTGGTTACTTCAAAATAATACCATATCACCAGAAAAAAAATGCATTGCCCCCTAGACTCAACCCTTTCCAACTTTGATCCTTCTGTGCATGATTTGGGACACATAGGACACAATGGCACTCTGCAGCTCCAACCCGGCCCAAGGAATGTCTCCCATAGGGCTCAATGGCACTCTGCAGCTCCAACCTGGCCCAAGGAAAGTCTCCCATAGGGCTCAATGGCACTCTGCAGCTCCAACCCGGCCCAAGGAAAGTCTCCCATAGGGCTCAATGGCACTCTGCAGCTCCAACCCGGCCCAAGGAAAGTCTCCCATAGGGCTCAATGGCACTCTGCAGCTCCAACCTGGCCCAAGGAAAGTCTCCCATAGGGCTCAATGGCACTCTGCAGCTCCAACCCGGCCCAAGGAAAGTCTCCCATAGGGCTCAATGGCACTCTGCAGCTCCAACCCGGCCCAAGGAAAGTCTCCCATAGGGCTCAATGGCACTCTGCAGCTCCAACCCGGCCCAAGGAAAGTCTCCCATAGGGCTCAATAGCACTCTGCAGCTCCAACCTGACCCAAGGAAAGTCACGATAACGAAGCTTGAATGAATCTGAAACATTCGTACTCGGCGCGTCAATACGATTTTGTCACACAAAGTTTGTTGCAAGGTACGATATTGTCGCACAAGGTACGAAATTGTCGCCAAAAATATGCATGGAACCTTCGAACATTAATAAATGTCCTCCATAGACTCAGCCGATAGACTCAACTCCATAAACTCAAACCCGTAACTCAGGTTATGACTTTAGGGGGCATTTACTAAACCACAACTTTTTGGGGTCGGGTTTTTTGTTGCCAAAAACTCGAAAAAGTAATGGGAAAAAAAAGCACAACTTTTCTGAGATTTATTATGCAATAAAACTGTGACAATTCTGAATCTGAAAAAACTCCAGCTAAAACCTCAATGTCAATGGCAGATGTCCTTTTTACAATTGGAAGATCTTTTTGTGCTTTGTGGTTTTAGAGGTTTTTTGGATTATTTGGCGCTGGCTTTTGTGCAACAATACAAAAAAAGTTGCGGTTTTTGTGGTCTTTTCGTAAACGACTGCAATTCATGGAAATTATGTTTTATGAGTTTGCAGCCCTGTGTTATTCTCCACATCTGTTCTGTCTTTGAACTAATGACTTTACCAAGTACCATTTATAAACATATAATATACAGAATATTCAATAGGTATTTTGCTAATTGTGCTCCCAGGCATTCACACTACCATGAGTGAAGTTTGCTTTTCTCTGGCTGGTAACAATTCAAAAAAGTACATAGACACCAGTGTGAAGGTTACTCTTCTGATGGAAGATATTTATTATGTAAAATATAACCATGAATGCAAAAAAAATTATACAGACACAACATGTTTCCATAGGATTCCCAGTTACTATTGATTTCAAGGTAGTTATTATACTAGGATACTGAGCTTCATACTGTTTTCTCTGTTTGGCTCATTTGCTCTTGTCTCCCTTGATATGATCAAATAATCTGTTATATTCATGGTCATAAGAAGTCTTATGTCGATATAAATACTCAACTATTAGCTTTGACATTTGGTAAAGTATTGTTCATATATATGAAGAAAAGAAAGAAAGATTAAGACCTGATATACAAAATGTTATAATAATATAGCTCATTCGTAAAATGGGTTTTATTTAAAAAAGTTGAATGAAAAATGTGGTATTTTCAAAAGCGGAGGATTGAATGAGTTGGAATAATGGTTCTGTATCAGAATCTGTATTGCAGACCATTTGCAAATCTGTACCCATAATTCCCAGGTAAAGTTCTAAATTGTGCATGTTCGGGATACATTCTTAGCTATAGTAGCTGTGGGCATTAACATGTATTTTATTAAGATATGTATTTTTTGTTTTCCAGTAGACTATTTAAGGTATATCAGCATCAAGACAGTATGACATCTGCCACCCAAAGCACAACAGGTAAAGATTAAGAAGTGCCCAGGATGATGAGGAAACTGTAAAACACAGTATATAAAAAAGTGACGCATCAACTCAAAGTATTGTCCAGAAAATCACTGTAATGCCTGCTTACAAAGTCATAGTTGTAAATGGGGCATATTTCATTCTAGCCACCCATTGCCACTATGTTCAGATGGGCAAATGATATCAAGTTAGGTCTCACTCCAAAATCCTTTCTCCCAGGACCAAAACCCAAGGAGGTCCCTATCATAATGCTACTAAGCAAGGGAATAACTTTCAACGCTATCAAGCATTTTCTTACCATCTTCCACCTGTGACTAAGAAGTAAAGTCACAGACCCAAGAACATTACAGTAAGTACACACGAATACAGTGACTCCCACAGGCAGGGTTGCTGCTCCCCATGCTGCCAAAATGAAAAGTCCTCCTGGTGCAAAGGCTTCCACTGACCTTTCCTCATTTCTGCTCCTCACTATATTTCTTCCATTGTCTCACTGTATGTTCCTGGATGTCTCCTTCCACTCCTCTCTGGGCCACAGTCTCTCATCTAAAACCTGCTCCTTACCTCTGGAATTCCATCCCTGAATTCCTCTGTAAGGAACAATCCTTCAGATTCTATCTTCTGAAGCACTAAAGAATTATTTTGTCTAGTCCTGCACTAAAGGGCCATCCTACCTGTGACAGCCTTTCTGTGTTTACTGTACTGTAGTACATTGTAAGATTTCACCTGAAGAAGGGTATTCCCTGAAAGGTATTCCCCGAAAGCTTCTGCCACATGTAATAAATGTGTTAAAGGCATATGTTGGTGTGCTTCTTCCTTTTATGGAGGACTTTGAAAGATTGTACAGAACTGCATACTCTGCATACACTGTAGTGCTTTATAAATAAAGTTATTCTGACAAGTCTGGGTGGTTTCCCATGAAAAGGCACACCTGGAGACCCTTGTAGTGCTTGCTCAGAGAAAAAGACGTTTAATACAGCATTCAGTAGCTTCGGACAAATTTGTCTGCTCCCAACCCGTTTACACGTATTTTTATACTCTTACGTAAACAAATGAATCACGTTATCTCATTGGTTAATACATTAGTTTAGTTCACAGGAACTTAATTTGATTGGATTAAACTACCAAGCGTCACTTGTTGGTTAGCAAAAGACTTGGGACAAAAACCTCATCTGCTACTTCCCTCTTCTCAACTAAATGTCCTTGAAGCTTAGGATGATCTTAGAACAGGTTATTCAGTTAGGTGTTGGCTGAAACTGACAGGTGTAAGAAGGTATGATCCAGTCACAATGGTACCATGATTCTCATTGATGCACCTCGAAGAAAAAGGACACTCTTTTGAGGGCAGCAACGTGCATATTTTGGACCGAGAGGACAGATGGTTTGAAAGAAGTGTGAAAGAGGCCATTTATGGCAGCCTGGAAAAACCATCCCTGAACAGAGGAGGGGGCCTGCAACACCGCTTGTCATCAACCTACAATGCCGCTTTGACATCCTTCATACCTTCTCACACCTGTCAGTTTCAGCCAACACCTAACTGAATAAGTTCAATGGAACCATTATGATTGGATCCCTGTGACTGTACTACCCTCAAGGGTTTAAATACCGGGGAATTCCCTACCAGTCATTTGAACTGAAGAAGCCACTCGGATAAGTGGTGAAACCTTTTCAAGAAAAAACTCAGAAAAGTCCAGTTGTTTTAGACATAACTATACTAGATACTGTATATCATGACCTGGATGAATGCGAGTCATCATAGAAACATGATATTCTGTTTATTATGGAGTTTTAGGGGGTTTCCAAGCATAATACAATACTTTAGACCAAGCACTTGCAAGTATAATGTTTATGTATGTGAGTGTATAGATTGGTAGGTGTGGGTTGTGTGTGCTGGGTTTAATTGGATGGGTTGAACTTGATGGACTCTGGTCTTTTTTCAACCCTATGTAACTATGTAACTAACGGTCATATGAGCCATTTGGTGAGCAGAGAACCATGAGGCCTACTAAGCAACTATATTTCGACCCTATCATTACATACATACATGCATTTACATAAGTCTCCCTAGAAAATCACTCTATCCTTCCTGGCCTTTCTAATCCCATCGAAAACTCTACAACATAATATTGCCTAACCCAAAATATTCAGATATGGCAAGAATATGGTAACTTGGCAAAGTGCTCTAGATAAGTGTGTGCATCTATACAACATGACTTGGATTAAGTATCAATAGACATTGTATGACCTATTTCATTATATAGTGGAATGAAGATAATGCTAGCAATGCATTCAGATACAGACTATAGTATTTCACTATGTACTGTATATCTTGAGCATTGGATGTGCACAGTAGGACAGGAAAACGCAGGTTAAAATTTCACTTCATTAGTGCAGACAGAAATATCATGTGTTCCACAAATGCATACATTTCTTATTCTGCTCATTAATCTTCTCTGTCTCTTACAACATACCCTCTGCCCTAACCTATCAAGAAGAACTAGTCCTTAGTAAATATCAGTTCTGCACATTTTTCCCCAGAGTTGTACGTGATTTGTGAATAATGATTGTGAAAGAATTGGAGTACACGGACTAATCAAAGAAGGAGAGAAAACTGAGGCACAGTTGACAAAGATATAAGCAAGCTTCACACTAGGGGGGAAAAGGAAAAACTCCATATAAGTTGGGCAACAATGAACCCAGTTAGATTCAGTCTGCAATGTGAATTTGCAAATCTTTTCTAATACAGTTATAGGACCCATTATCCAGAATGCTCAGGACCAAGAGTATTCCGGATAAGGGGTCTTTCCGTAATTTGGATCTCCATTGCTTAAGTACAAAAAAAATCAATAAAGCATTAATTAAACCCAATAGGACTGTTCTACCCCCAATAAGGGGTAATTATACCTTAGTTGGGATCAAGTACAGGTACTGTTTTATTATTACAGAGAAAAGGGAATCATTTAACCATTAAATAAACCCAATAGGGCTGTTCTGCCCCAATAAGTGGTAATTATATCTTAGTTGGGATCAAGTACAGGTACTGTTTTATTATTACAGAGAAAAGGGAATCATTTAACCATGAAATAAACCCAATAGGGCTGTTCTGCCCCAATAAGGGCTCTGGTACACGGGGAGATTAGTCGCCCGCGGCAAAACTCCCTGCTCGCAGGCGACTAATCTCCCCGAGTTGCCTTCCCTCTGCCATCCCACCGGCGAACATGTAAGTCGCCGGCGGGATGGCAGACGCGGCGGGGCGATTTCGGGAAATTGCCGAAAAAGCCTCGCGAGTCTTTTTCGGCAATTTGCGCGAAATCGCGCTGCCGCGTCTGCCATCCCGCCGGCGACTTACATGTTCGCCGGTGGGATGGCAGAGGGAAGGCAACTCGGGGAGATTAGTCGCCCGCGAGCAGGGAGTTTTGCCGCGGGCGACTAATCTCCCCGTGTACCAGAGCCCTTAGGGGTAATTATATCTTAGTTGGGATCAAGTACAGGTACTGTTTTATTATTACAGAGAAAAGGGAATCATTTTACCATGAAATAAACCCAATAGGGCTGTTCTGCCCCCAATAAGGGGTAATTATATCTTAGTTGGGATCAAGTACAGGTACTGTTTTATTATTACAGAGAAAAGGGAATCATTTAAACATGAAATAAACCCAATAGGATAGGAATAACAGTGTACAATAATAATAAAAATAATAATAATAAAAAGAATCACAATTAAATCCAAGATGGTTTCACTACATACAATACGTTGATAATATTTCAAAATATTTTGTCCTCCGGAAAAATGAAAGCAAGTTAAAAGCCTACACTTCCCAATGCTGGCCTATGGGTATTCACATTGATCTCCCTCAGTTTGATAAAAAGCCTTTGGACTGTTTGAATATGCATCAACTATGGTCTATAAACAAAGCCTACGATTTTCTATCATTATATATATATAATGTGCCATTGTGTACTGCAGGCCTGATGAATTAAATGCTTCTAACAGAGGGAAAAAAGACCCATAGACAGGGGAAAAAAGCAAAGGGAAGCAAGAATAAATAATATAAAGTATGAGAAAGCAAACAGCGTTGGGTTATTAGGTTTATTGATATATAAAACAATGTATATACATACATACCATATAGTTGATTGAAACGCTAGGAACTAAACTTTAATAGCAATGGGCAAAAAAAGTTCCCTAAATTTCCCTAAATATATAACTATCTATAAATATAAGGTAGGTGCCAACACCTGCCAACTGGGATCAATGTGGGGTGTTTCCCATTTATTTTGACCACTTTTTGTGCGAAAACTCATATCATGTTTTGGGCATATCATGTTTTCCTCAGATGACTATGTATTGGGTTTGAGACACCACACTGGGTGTCTAGGAAGTTTTTTGCACCACTACCAAGTGACTACAGCTGGAAGTGCAAGGTTGCTACTTTTTTTTCTCTTCTGCCCCCAATGGGCCTCCACCATGGCCTCCACACCCCCTGAATGTGCCCCAGCCAACCTGCCTGACTCCATCCCCCGAGTGCGCTTAAATTAAACTTACCTTCAGCGTGTTAGGGGAGGGAGACCGGCGGACTGGAGGAGTGCCCAACGAGGATCGGGTCTGGGCCGGCGGGACCCACCAGGTTTTTTTCCCAGTGTCCCACCAGCCCAGTCGGATCCTGGGTGCAGAATACAGCCAGACCCTGGAAAAAAGTGCTTTCTGCATGAGCAATAAGGGGTGGACCTTTGTGTATTTGCACCAGCAATGAATCACGGAAAACTCTGCATTGTGGCAAAAAAATGGTGAGCGGTGTCCCTTTAACTGCCACTAGAGTTAAGGTCCCCATACACTGGCCGATTGTAGCTGCTGATATCGGTCCCTTTGGCAGCTTATCGGCCCGTGTAGGGGCACAAACATCAGGCCTGCCCGACTGAAATCTGGCCTGAAATCAGCCAGATATCGATTGGGCAGGTTACAAAATTTAGTCAGATCGGGGACCACAGCGGCTCGTTAATGTGGTCCCCGAACCAACTGCGTCTATTACGGGAGATCAAATTCCAAATTAGCCTAAATTCACCCGATATTGCCCACCCGTAAGTGGGGAAGAAGATCTGCTCGCTTGTCGACCAGGATCTTAACGTGTATGCCCACCTTTACCATCTGACCAGTAGAAAGTTGTTTTTTTTTTATATTTTAGCTTTTGGGGCTGTTCAAATTGAGCTCTGGATGAACTGAACGCTGTTAATATGAGCTAATCCATTCCCATTCACCATGAACTTTACTGAGGTGCAGCTCCACAGAACAATTCCATTTTGCTTCCTCAACTGACACAGCGTAAATAAATCTGACCTTTCCATCTCCGAGCGGAGCAGAGCTTTAAAGTTCTTGCCAGTTTATCAGCGGAGCTATCATGTAGGCTGTGATGTGACAGCACAATGCTCGGCGCAATGATCAGCCATTTGCCCAGAGCTAAAGAAATGGATCTGCCTGAGCTCACAATTCCTTCTCATTGCAATTTGTGTCCGAGTTTATATTTACAGCTTCTGTAACGGTGTAAAAGATCAAACGATATGTGAGGAGCATTAGACATTGTTTTGGTTGGGAACACGTGCCTAGCAATTACTGACCTCCCAATAGCGGTGCTGACACGTGCGGCTCCGCAGGACCTTCTGATTGAAAGGAAAAAGAAGAATGTGTAGGAAGCATTCATCAAGGTCGGATAATATACAATGTAATGGACTGCACAACTTCTGACTAGTCTCACCCATTAAAGGACAATTGGGATGCTGGAATCCTCAGCAAGAAGAAGCATTAAAGGAGCAGTAACACCAAAAAAATTGAAAGTTTTATAAGGTAAATTAAATATAATGTACACTTGCCCTGCACTGGTACAACTGGGGTGCCCCTGGGGCTACACAGCAGCAGTGTAGTACATTATATTGGAATTACTTTTATACTGTACACTATAATTTCTTGGTGTTACTTTTACGAGGCGCCCAACGTTTTTTTTTTATGGGGCCGTGAACTTTTTTTCGTACATGGCCACAACTTATGTTAATGCAACTGTGACTTTCTTGATGCAACCGGGACGTTTTGCTCACTCAGGGAATTTTGGTTTTGGCAGTTTTGTGAAAAAAATGTCTGCTAAAAAATATGCTCAGCCCTAATAATCAAGTTTAATAAGTCGTAAAGCAAAAAAAGAGCTTTCAGTATTTGAGCTGCGCCACACAGTAAATGCTTGTCAGAGGGTTTGTATGCATTATTGGATGTGGACAAACATTACAGGTGTTGCTACCTCTCCCTTCTCTATTCGAAGCTTTAGATGCTTTTAAAAATGATGACAAAAACGAGTAATCAGCATGGCTTTATGAAGGACAGGTCATGTCAGACCAATTTAATTGCTTTTTATGATGAGGTAAGTAAGAAGCTGGACAGTGGGGATGCAGTAGATATAATCTATTTGGATTTTGCCAAAGCATTTGATACCGTTCCCCACAAACGACTGCTTTCTAAGCTAAGGTCTATTGGTCTTAGTGAAGCCGTTTGCACATGGATAGAAAACTGGCTACAGGATCGGGTACAGAGGGTGGTTGTTAATGGCACATTCTCTACTTGGAGTAAGGTTCTCAGTGGGGTCCCTCAGGGTTCTGTACTGGGTCCGCTTTTGTTTAATTTGTTCATAAATGACTTAGGGGAGGGTATTATGAGTAATGTATCAGTGTTTGCAGATGACACAAAACTCTGCAGACCAGTCAATTCTATCCAGGATGTGACATCCCTGCAGCAGGATCTTGACCAACTGGCAATCTGGGCAGCTAAGTGGCAGATGAGATTTAATGTGGATAAATGTAAGGTCATGCACCTGGGATGTAAAAATATGCAAGCCCCGTATACCCTTAATGGGACTGCACTAGGCAAATCCCTAATGGAGAAGGACCTTGGAGTCCTTGTAGATAATAAACTTGGCTGTAGCAAGCAATGCCAGGCAGCAGCTGCAAGGGCAAACAAGGTTTTGAGCTGTATTAAAAGGGGTATAGATTCACGGGAGGAGGGGGTTATTCTTCCCCTTTACAGAGCGCTGGTAAGGCCCCATCTAGAATATGCTGTTCAGTTTTGGTCTCCAGTGCTCAAACGGGACATTATTGAGTTAGAGAGGGTCCAGAGAAGGGCAACTAAGCTGGTAAAGGGTATGGAAAGTCTCAGTTATGAAGAAAGACTGGCCAAGTTGGGTCTGTTTACACTGGAGAAGAGGCGCTTAAGAGGTGACATGATAACTATGTATAAATATATAAAGGGATCATATAATAACCTTTCTAATGTTTTATTTACCAGTAGGTCCTTCCAACGGACACGAGGGCACCCACTCCGTTTAGAAGAAGGGAAGTTCCATTTAAATATTCGGAAAGGATTTTTTACTGTGAGAGCTGTGAAGTTGTGGGATTCCCTCCCCGAATCAGTCGTACTGGCTGATACATTATATAGCTTTAAGAAGGGGCTGGATGGATTCTTAGCAAGTGAGGGAATACAGGGTTATGGGAGATAGCTCTTAGTACTAGTTGATCCAGGGACTGGTCCGATTGCCATCTTGGAGTCAGGAAGGAATTTTTTCCCCTCAAATTAGAGAGGCTTCAGATGGGGTTTTTGCCTTCCTCTGGATCAACTAGTAGTTAGGCAGGTTATATATAGGCATTATGGTTGAACTTGATGGACGTATGTCTTTTTTCAACCCAACTTACTATGTTACTATGTTACTATGAGACAAATCCAATGAGAAAACCCCTCAAGCTTCGGAAAATGTTCCGGTAACCGTTCTACTGCCCAAGTATCGCTCCCGGCTGCACAATCTTCTTCTGTTCATAAGAGACTTTACTCTGATTTATAAAACATCATTTCTGCCTTAACATTTCTGAATGGCAGTTTAGAATGTCCACAGAATTATCATATCCCAAACATATTTGCAAAAAGTTATACTATTTTTCCCATTTTATTGGGCTAAAATGTGCCATAAACCCTTATAGGAATCTTTTACTAGTGCAACTGCTGAAAGAAAGCGCTAAATTGCACACAAATTAGGTTTGTACTTTTTTTTTACCCAGCATTGAGAGATACTTTCCCACAATTCCTGAGGCAACCTGAGTGATATACCATTGCAGACAGCAATACCCAGGGTAATTTTGAGCAGCTATTTACCTCCTGGCAATTCCCCCCCCCTCTTTTTTCTAAACAGTATATGCCAACCAACACATTAAAAGTTTATTATTTTACTATCAGTCCTCTGAAAAGCTGAATATGCAAGAAAACTGCTCTTAAGTCACTATTAGGGCTCTGGCACATGGGGAGATTAGTCGCCCGCGACAAAACTCCCTGTTCGCGGGCGACTAATCTCCCCAAGTTGCCATCACCTCCCATCCCACCGGCAAAAATGTAAGTCGCCGGTGGGATGGCACACGCGGTGGCGCGATTTCGGGAAATCGACGAAAAAAACCTCGCGAGGCAACTCCAGGATGCACAGATAATTAACTCATTTTATTTCATTCTTTTCTCCTTAGTTCCAGCATTGGACTGAGCCTTTGGGGCAAAGGGAAAAAACCCGGTGGGCCTAGGCAGCCCAGACCCGAACTCACACTCCACCAGGGTCGAACTGGGGGGTGAAGGGCCCACTGGGGCTCCTACCCCAGGGGCCCTGCAGGAGCCCACGCAACCCCCCCGGGGGCCCCTAACCCCCCTTGCAGGGCCCCCACCCGACGTCCTCCCCCGAGTGTGTAAATTTAACGCATCAGGGGAGGAACAGTTGGGCAGGGGGAGTGCCAGCAAGGGTCGGGTCTGGGCCGCCGGGGCCCACTGGGATTTTTCCAGGTGTCCCAGTGGCACAGTCTGACCCTGCCCTCCCCCGACGTGCCGCAGGTATTTTCATTTAGGCGCGCTCAGGTGTTTGGGGCCCCTGTGGGGGGGGGGGGGAAGGAGGCGTGGCCATTGGAGGGTGGCAGAAGAGTGGAAACTGCACCCCCAGTCCGACCCTTATTAGTTCAAACTATACAAGCTGACCCCCCTTCCCATTTCCTGTTTCCTACTTCCTGGACAGTGGGCTTACTCCAAGCCCCACCCTTTATCACAGGTGATGACTCATTTATTCCAGCACTGACTCTTCCACCTGAGTGAACACAGTACCTGGAATTCTCCCACATCTTTTCTGTATCATAGAGCATTCTGCAAGGGACCTACTGCTTTTTGTCAATATTTATTCTTTAGCTATATGTAGCTGCAAACAGAAATCAAAGAAATCATAGAAATTCTTAGTCATTAAGGGATGAATGAATGACATTCGATAACGGTACATTTTGACTCTGACCGGTTGCTCTATGTTAACGCAGATTATATATCTATGCGCTGTCCCAGAAATGACATTAACATCAATAGATAGGCTGTCATGTTCCATGTAACACATTGATATGTTGAGTTATTATGTATTACAGAGCTGCAAACAGAATGTATGTCACTCATTCCATGGGCATTAAGAAGTGGCTCTTCAAACCACACGTTAACCTCCATCATTAATACACATTTATTTTCCATAAATTACCTTTAATTTCCCAAGCTATAAAAGAAGATGGGTAATTATTATTCTTTGTTCAGCATCTGCATTGCACAAGGCATCAAAGTGTGGGGTAAAAAACGGCAAAGAGAATGAATCATCTCGCTCTACTTTTGATGCTACCCTAATTGCAGTAAAGAGAATACAATTAAAAGTCCCAATGAACCTTTTAACGTGGTTTTTTTTCCTTAATCTTGTGAAGTCTGCCAGTGCTTTTTTTTTTTGTTATTATTTCACATTAATGAGCGCTTCCTAAAACTGACAACTCGAGTGAACATTTGGCCGAGGAACTGTCAGATGTATCTCAAGGCGCAAATGAGTTGAAAGACGTAGAAGGTTTGTTGATGGGAACGCAAGTCTTCGGTGGCTACTTTGGGTTACATGAGTGAATTCCTAGTGCATTATATTGTGCTAATTGTTTGGGTTTAAGATTGATGATGGAAACCAGGTCACTAGGGTCATTGATGGCTTGGGACCAAGCATTGTGCATTTGTACGAACAATGAACGTATTGCCAGTGCCTTCAGATGATGTAGAACATCATGGAACATTTTAATGACAAAGAGCACAACCACCATCATGAACAATACAATAAAGTGTCATCTAAAAGCCCAGTAAAAATGGACAATAGTGAACGCAGCGAGAACCCTAATCCCTAGACACTGGAAAGCAAAAGACCCCCCCAACATTTTTAGAATGGATATATTTAGTGGAAGAAATAAGAAAACTTGAGGAGATAACTTTCATGAACCACAACAATAGTATAGCCTATAGGAGACTATGGGAACCCTGGATAGCATTCACGACTAGAGATGTAGCGAACCTCACAAAAAAAGTTTGCAAACCCGTTCGCGAACTTCTGCCAAAAAGTGCGAACTTTGCGAACCCCATAGACTTCAATGAGAAGGCGAACTTTAAAACCTAGAAAAGCCATTTCTGGCCAGAAAACTGATTTTAAAGTTGTTTAAAGGGTGCCACGACCTGGACAGTGGCATGCAGGAGGGGGATCAAGGGCAAAAATTTCTCTGAAAAATATGTTGTTGACACAGCGTTGCGTTTTGGGCTGTAAAGGGCAGAAATCACACTACATTTCTAAACTTGTGTAATAAACTGCTTTTACAAGGACTATTGGGTTACAGCAGATGATCAGCAGGACAGCTGTCCCCAGCAGCTACATACAGAGTAGAAGAAAGTAGATTACTAGTCAGCAAAGCTACCTAAACTGTCCCTCAAACCCCTGCACAGCTCTCTCCCTATGCTAACTCATCAAGCACACACAGGCAGAATGTAAAATGGCTGCTGGGCTTCGGTTTATATATGGAAGGGGGTGGTCCGGGGGTGGTCCAGGAGGGAGAGCTGCCTGATTGGCTGCCATGTATCTGGGTGAGAGGTCAAAATTTGGCTCCAGCTAAGGCGAACCCAAAATTGCGAACATCGCTAAAAGTTCGCGAACTTGCGAACTTGCGAACACCCGATTTTCGTGCGAATTAGTTCGCCGGTGAACAGTTCGCTACATCTCTATTCACGACTAACCACCCCATTGACTTAGGAACCCATGTAATTAATTCCCAATCTGGTACGTTTTTTCTATACGTGATTAAGGTCAAAGACGTAACTTATTGTTAACTCTCGTCTATCTATGTTGAATGTAACTGAAGATCATTACAAATGTCCTTACCCCCTCCCCCTTCTTTTTTCTGTACCCCATTTATTCTTGAAAAAATCAAAATATAAAGAATGTTAAAAAAAATGGACAGCAGACCTTGTATTGAAATTAAAAATGGAAAAAACGCTCAAGATAAAATACAATTGCCTAGATTTTTTTTCTGTAGTCTGAATTTACTAAGATATGAGCAAATGAACTCAAGACAAATCTTGATTCATTTCGAATTGCCTCTTTGTGAATAAGCAAAGAAAGTTTTAGTGCTGACTGCGGCAGAAAGAATGAAGACATTCACAGCCAGATCAATGAACCTACTAATTCCATTCAGATTTGTTGGTAATAGTGTCTGATTTACTGCCCTTTTTTTTCGCAGAGCAGCAAGATGTAGGCAACGGCGGTGGTAGCAATTGTAAATATGCAGAAAAAAAGAATATTACACAATGCAAAACACAGTCACACGTGATGCTAATGCATTGGGATACACAGAACCTTTCATTAAAGCAAATGACATTGTAGACCTTTCATTTTTCAATGAATAGGTCTCCCCAGTGAGAATCATTCCTACTAGTGCCACGTCCATCTTCAATCTAAGAGTAATTTTCACCATTATTACACTGTAATCAGAATTCAAGAAAATGATATTAAGGTGTCACAATTTATTATTATTATTATTATCATTTATTTATAAAGCGCCAACATATCCTGCAGCGCTGTACAATAAGTGGGTTTCATACATTGGACATACAGAGTAACATATAAAGCAACCAATAACCGATACAAGAGGTGAAGAGAGCCCTGCCCAAAAGAGCTTACAATCTACAAGGAGAAAGGGTTGAGACACAAGGTGTGGGAATGGGTATGACCAATGTTGTGAGAGGTGAGGCACAGGGTATTGCTTTTAGCAGCACACTGAGGTTATGTTAAACTAGATTAGGGTAAGCTTCTCTAAATAAATGTGTTTTTAGAGATCTCTTGATGGCAGAGAGATTGGGAGAAAGTCTGACAGTTTGTGGAAGTGAATGAGAGTGGGGATCACATCATTTTTGGGATTCATTGTTATTACTTTGTGCAACTCTGCTGCACCTATTGATTTGGCCCATAGAGGGAACCCTGGATTCACTGACAGCTTTAGGGTGATAGGGTCCTTTGGGTTAATCGTTCCACTAGTGTGTGATTCAGAAGAAGAGCCAGGATGGATAGACAGACGGGCACACTGGTGCCAAGTACAATTATAGGGAGGTGCAGTCTTTGAATGCAAATACAGGTATAGGACCCATTATCCCGAATGCTCAGGACCAAGAGTATTCTGGATAAGGGGTCTTTCTGTAATTTGGATCTCCATACCTTGAGTCTACTAAAAAATCAATAAACCATTAATGAAACCTAATAGGGCTGTTCTGCCCCCAATAAGGGGTAATTATATCTTAGTTGGGATCAAGTACAGGTACTGTTTTATTATTACAGAGAAAAGTGATTCATTTAACCATTAAATAAACCCAATAGGGCTGTTCTGCCCCCAATAAGGGGTAATTATATCTTAGTTGGGATCAAGTACAGGTACTGTTTTATTATTACAGAGAAAAGTGATTCATTTAACCATTAAATAAACCCAATAGGGCTGTTCTGCCCCCAATAAGGGGTAATTATATCTTAGTTGGGATCAAGTACAGGTACTGTTTTATTATTACAGAGAAAAGTGATTCATTTAACCATTAAATAAACCCAATAGGGCTGTTCTGCCCCCAATAAGGGGTAATTATATCTTAGTTGGGATCAAGTACAGGTACTGTTTTATTATTACAGAGAAAAGTGATTCATTTAACCATTAAATAAACCCAATAGGGCTGTTCTGCCCCCAATAAGGGGTAATTATATCTTAGTTGGGATCAAGTACAGGTACTGTTTTATTATTACAGAGAAAAGGGAAACATTTAACCATTAAATAAACCCAATAGGACTGTTCTGCCCCCAATAAAGGGTAATTATATCTTAGTTGGGATCAAGTACAGGTACTGTTTTATTATTACAGAGAAAAGGGAATCATTTAACCATTAAATAAACCCAATAGGGCTGTTCTGCCCCCAATAAGGGGTAATTATATCTTAGTTGGGATCAAGTACAAGCTGCTGTTTTATTATTACAGAGAAAAAGGAAATCATTCTTAAAAATGAGTAGTCTATGAGGAGTCTATGGGAGACAGGCTTTCCGTAATTTGGAGCTTTCTGGATAATGGGTTTCCGGATAAGGAATTCCATACCTGTTCCTTTAATAAATGGAGCCAATGCACATAAGATGTGCTCATTTTGAAGCAAATGCTTACAGCTGCATTTGTAAATAAACTCTTGTAAGAAGTTGAAGGACAGTTATTTATCTGTAAAATCCCTAGTGTAATATGTACCAGTAGAGCCAATTTGATGACCTTGAGTAGGTATTTAATGGGTTGCCCTTAAGCACAATCATTAGAAGAAAAATGCATCACAACCAAGTTTAATGCAACTCATGGAATGCTGAGGGATCCCAAACGATACGTGAACTTTGGAACCGGAAAAAACTATTTGTATTTCTTCTATAAAACTTTGAACAGCCTTTGTCATGTACACATCCAGGGACCGTGACAACTATTTTGATTAATTGATGTTGCTTAAACATTTATAAGCCAAATTAGTCACAGATAAAGACTTTTTGGTACAGCTTGATTTATTGGCCATGATAATGCATTTTAAAGAGAATAATCTACTACAGAAACCAAGGCTATATCTATGAAAGGTTCAGAGTTAGACCACATACTTTAAAGGGAAAATATGCAGTGTATTTAACCTATTCTGCTTTTTACAAATTAATGCATATATAAATGACATTAGCCATGATGTTTTTTTTTATTTGCAGCTAGGAACAGGCTATAAATCTATCTAAATTCTCTACAAAACAATCTCACTGTACCCCTAGTTCTCTAAAGTAGATGGCTGAATGCCAGCCATCTGTATGCCAGTCAGCTATTATGTTACATACTGTAGATAGATTGTGCAATTTTGCACCAGATAGCTGGGGAAATATTGATTTATAAATACAACCCCAACGTTGCTAGCAGTGATGGGCGAAATGTTTCGGCAGGCATGGATTTGTGGCTAATTTCCATGTTTCGCCATTGGCGGATTGTTTCGCGAAACGGATGAAAAAATTTGCCCCGCGTCCAAAAATTGTCGCCTGCGTCAAAAGAATAGTCACGGGCCACAAAAGAATAGCCACGCGACAAAGAATAGCCGCGGGCGACAAAAGAATAGCCAAGCGACAAAAGGATAGCCGCGGGCGACAAAAGAATAGCCGCAGGCGACAAAAGAATAGCTGTGCGAGAAAAGAATAGCCGCAGGCAACAGAAGAATAGCCGCGGGTGACAAAAGAATAGCCCCGGGCGACAAAAGAATATCCGCGCCGCAAAAGAATAACCACGGGCGACAAAAGATTAGCCGCTGGCGACACAAGAATAGCCGCGGGCAACAAAAGAATAGCCACGCGACAAAAGAATAGCTGCGGGTGACAAAAGAATAGTCACAGGCGTCAATTTTTTTTTGACGCACAACATTTTCGCCATTATGCGAATTTTTCGCCGGTTTTGCAAAAATCTTTTTAAAGTGGGACAGATTCGCTCATCACTAGTTGCTAGACTACAGCTACCCCCATGTTTTGACTCATGATAATATGTTGGAGAAGGTTGTTGATCCCCTTAAGAATGCATAAAGTCCAAGTACAACAAGACACATTTTCCCCTCTACTTGAAAGGCTGGTATATGTGCTCTACAGTTTATCACATCTGGGTTGAATGATAAAGCAAAATCAATTGAATCAACACAGCAGAAACAATTATTATAAAATGTATTATCAGCATACTGATAAACTACTATGGGAAAAGAAATTCACATTAGATACTAAAGCTGCTGTTTTATCCATCATTACCCATAATGTAATTCACTGTTGGTCATGCTAATAATGGATATAGGCTTTATTTTGGTATAGCATAAGACTATTTTATGAACAAATACATCACAAATGAAATGAATTTGCTATGCAGGCATTCATAATCCACAAAATGAATACAAATTCTTCTTGGCAAACTTCATTCATAGGGATAAAAATGGTATAAAAAAAAGGTATACTTCCAGGATTTTGCCATACTAATACTGTATTTTGGGGCTACAGGCTAAACTCCTGGTTGCAGTCATGCCATAGTGACTAAAGCTATATATGTACTGGTACTATCATGCAAAATTAAGATGTATGCCATATTTAGTATTGGTATGGTGACCTGCCAACCTTGACCATTATCCATGTTCTAGGAATTAGGCATGCTGGAAAATCTTTCAATGTCCCATATCTGCCAGTGTATGGAACATCATCAGATGAGGAAATAAATAGGAGCCACAGCTCCTCCTCTCTTTTCTCCTTCAGTTGTGAATGGCCCCATATCCATCCTCCAGCCTACAGGCCATTTTGTAAAATATCTGAAGACAGATGCATATATGACCACCCTATGGAATGCTGGAAGTTAGGATACTGTCCATTTTTTTCCAGAGGAACACATAACAAACTATCTATCTCAACTCATCCTTTCAGGCTAATGTGTTAGCTTTCTGCAGAATTTTCTATAATTTAGTGCATCCCGAAAATAATGGGTGCCCTAAGAATCTCAAGATATCCCAGATAGATTTTCTGGGATGGATATATAGGGGTTAGTTTGATTAAATGAACCTTTTGGAAACCAACATATATAATCTATCAGGGACCTCTTGAGATACTATTTTGGATAGCCATTACTTCATCTGTAAGCATTTGCATTTTCTACCCTATAATGCCATAAAACGTTTTACAGAGAAGAAGGTTCAAGATACAGTATTTGAACAATCAAATTTCACAATGACTGGTTAAGATATAGTAGTATAATAGATATTTGTAGTTGACCACACACAATGATGATCACACTGGCATCATAGGCAGCATTTATGGAACAACTTCAATGCAAAGCAAATGAAAAAAATAATGCAAGAAATAAAATATAAGTTAACTGTAACCAAGAGGCCAATATATCAGTTTTACAGATTTACAAATTGTGTTTTTCAAATCACAGATGTTGATAGACTTTACCCCAAGTGTCACATAACTGCAGCTGCCATTTGAACTAGCTTCCTGCTGCAGCTCTAGCCATTGTAGCTCAGATCACACATTCCTAAGGGTGGGGGTGGGGTTTTATGAATTCTTATGGGAGAGGGGAGAGAGAAGAGAGATGCAGAGACTCTGGCCCTGGGAATGAAGGATTTTTCTGAGAGAGGTAATCAGATACCCAAGAACATGTTTACAAAAAAGGAGACAATAAAGCCTGTGTTTCTTTTGATAGAGGACTCAGTGCAGCTTTTCTGTGAGTACTTATGGCTGTTTTTACATAGGCCTTTGTGATAAAGCTCACTTGTAAGTAAAGTAGATTAAATTTAATGGATTATTGTCTTGGTAACAAACAAGAAGCCCCTTTCAGTCTATGTCATATAAAGAAGAATGACTGAAAGAGATGAAAGTAAGAGAGCAATGTCTGACTCCACCAGTAGAAACAGATAAAGGAAAAAAATATATGATATCATTTCATAAATCTCAACAGATAGGAAAAATCTAAGTTGCCCACCATCCATTGTGGTTGTCGCTGAGTTTGCAACTTGTTTCAACCCATGATAATATTTTGGAGAATATTGTAGTCTTTGTTATGGAAAAGGAGAAAGCCTTCCATAGAAGTCTAGTAGATCTATAGTTATGTTTGATGCTGAATATGTGCATATGTTCCTGATGCCTGATGATCAGCCTAATTACCGAGGCATCAACCTCATCCTCAACGGATCAGCTAAGCAATGACAGTAAGTGAGACTGATCCAAAATGTACTCTCTGCTCATAAGGTTGTGTTATCTCATATACCCAAACAACTAGAAACAGCTGTAGACTGAGAACTTCCATCATTTATATGAATCACATTTCATATTAATCTTTGCAAAGGTGTAAAAATCAATTCAATAAGCTGCACAGCCAGTTCAGTACAAGGAGATTTCTTACTTTCTTATGCAATGGGACTATTTCTAATGGATACATAACTGCTTTGGTAATTCATTCATATAATTAAATCCAGTTTTGCGAAATAATTGATGTCCAAGCCAGGATTTAGATGATATGTTCTTTCAACAACATCTGTCCTAATATTCCTGTTACATACAGCAACACGTGTATTGAATTTATATTACTTGGGAAATGCTGAGAGGTCCAGTCTCAAATGTGATTTACAGTGCTGAAACTTGGCTCAAAGTGTATCCCTAAATCACCCAGGATACAACATGACGCCATAAGCTTTCCAGGACTCACTTCTGGCAGAGTCTGATAAATAACCGCTATCAGACATTGAATTTATTTTACAAAGCTAAATATGTCGGTAAAGTAACAACAGTATTTGCATCTATTTCCAGATTATCTTTGCAAAATTATCTATTTTGCAAAAATAGAATATGAAAATAAATAAATTGTTCTGATACATTCATTATTTCAGGAATACAGTGTAATATAGACAATGCCCAATTGTGTAAACAACCCCCACTAACCACTGGGATCATATGAAATGTTATAATCATCAATAAATTAGAAACAAAAGGAAAACTAAGTAAGTTTTTGTCATGATTAAAATAGTTCCAATTTTCTTGAATTATAGAGATTCATAAAAAAAATATATATATAAATTAAATTGACTAAAATGGTTGGTGTATAGTGATGAGCGAATTTTTTCGGCAGGCATGAATTCGCAGTGAATTTCCGCCTTTCGCCATTGACAAATTGTTTCATGAAAATTCCCTGTGGAAAAATTTGTCATGCGCCAATGTTTTTTTGTCATGCGTCAATTTGGGCGCGGTCGCGTAAAAAACGCGGGCGGAAAAAAAAATGCATTTCACAAATTTTTTGCCATTTTGCAAATTTTCAGATTCGCTCATCACTAGTGGTGTATTGTCATCATTTAAGCATATTTTATAATTTGAGTCTTTTTAAAACTGCGATTTTTTAATTTTTTTGTAGCAATCAAGGTTTTTTTTCACAAATTGGCACAAATTGATGTTTTCAATTGAGAAATAAAAACTTTGGTGAATGACAATTTTTAAGCCTATGATTAAGTGTCAGATAGACACGAAACATGTCAGGCTTTACCATATGAGTGTATAATGAAGATTTTTTCTTCATTCTTTAACTTTTCAAATGGCCTATCTTTTGGATTACCAGAGTGCCCCCCCCCCTCTCTTTTTTTGTTTCTGTGCTTGTCCGCTCCCTTTAACTAAGGTTTTGGGGCTGGAGCACCTGGATCCTCCTCTTTACCTTGGTGAGTTTTCAATGGCTTATGAATGGTAGCTTGCTAGTCATAGCTGTGTGTTTCTGTAATGACAATTTTTTTCACAATTGAATTTTTAAAAATTTAGAATTCAGACAATCAATTTTTTCGGATTGAACTTTTTGACACCAAAATACAATTTGGTCGAGGAAGAAACAACACAGAAAACCAAAGCAAATCCGAAAGCAAAAATAAACCATCTACAGCCGGTGGAGATCACGTAGAAGTCACTATTACAGTTGGAAGATCTTTCTTTGTTTCTTGGTTTTATAGGTTTTCGGGGGGAGGGGTTGATGCTGGCTTTTGTATGAAAAAGTTGTGGTTTTCGTGCAACAATACAAAAAATTGTGGTTTTCGTGGTTTTCCATGTCCTTTTTTCAATTAGGATCTTTTGATAAATGACTGACATTTGACATTTAGTTTTAAAAAGCTATAAAACCACAAAAATCCAAATGTGGATAAATGCCCCCCCTAAAAGTTTGTATTGTTATGGAAATTCAGATACCAGAGGTCATTTGGGGTAGAAGAAGTTAATTTATTTGACATAGACATAGGTTCTGAGCAAAACCAAGGGTCAGAACCCAGGACAAAGACAGCAAAGGGTTGTTATAGACTTTGTTACATACAACATGAGAATTATGTGAGAGAGTATAGAGATGCAGCACAGAAAACAAAGTAACCAAGGCTAGCTTGAGAACATAATCCTTCCAAGTCAGTGGGGCCTATGGGGAAATCTGTATACACAGAATTTATTCTTTATCAGTATCAATGAGAAGTTGCTAGTTTAAAAATTAAACCAATGGTACAATAGAAACAAAGAAAAAAACTTGGTTGGTATCAAAGAAAAGTTGGGGTTACAACAGTCAAATAGTGATTAGCACCTCGTATATTTGTTTCGTAGAAACACAACACTGGATGTCTTTGTTTCTAGAAATGATATTTTATTGACTGTTGGAACACTTGAAAGGATCGGAAGGAGGTGTAAAGAATGTCAGAGTAGGTGAAAATAAAAGAATAGAAAGATCAGGTTTCTTGGAAGACCAACTTAGCGACAAATGACTGAAGTGCCAGAGGAACACATGGGTATTTATACAGCGCACAATCTATCAGGTCACAGCTGCTGTCTCATTTGTTACAGATCATACGGGAATCAAGAATAAGTTTATATACAGGGGGGTGTAAAAACCCATCATAATCACAACCTTGGGATCAGGGTGTTTTAATATTTTTTTCACATTCTTGGTTGCTATCCCCATTGTATGGTTTTTCTAACAAATAAAATAGCAGAAGCAGCACAAGTAGAATTATTTTTAACACCCCCCTGAAACACCACAATGCCAATTATCTCTGTGAATGGTACTGAATAATGTTTTGTTGAACAGCGAGATGTGGCGTGGGAATTTTTCCGTGTTTCAGGGGGCTTTTCTTTTTTCCATTGGAATAAATATTGTAATACTCTGCACATATGTTGTGGATACAATCAATTCTCTGTAAAACAATTTTCCCCACAATTGGTAAAAGTTTGAGTCCTTGGAATGAACCATGGCTGTATTGTAACGTCATCTATTGGGTGTAGTGTAGAGAGCATTGCACACTGAGAAATCTTTTTCTTTACTTTAAGAAGGCCTTAGAGATGAATTGTAAATGGAACAGTCATCTTGAAATACATTTTTTGCTATTATTTCTAAACCAGCACTCACTGACTTTTATTTATGAAGCATATGGCTGTGCAAAACACTGACCCTAAGTGGTGTAGTTTCCATTAGTACTCTTGCACCCTATGCATTGATAAATTGTCCCGACTGCCCCTTATGCATAGTAACATAGTAAGTTAGGTTGAAAAAAGACATATGTCTATCAAGTTCAACCCTAATGCCTATATATAACCTGCCTAACTGCTAGTTGATTCAGAGGAAGGCAAAAACCCCATCTGAAGCCTCTCTAATTTGCCGCAGAGGGGAAAAATTCCTTCCTGACTCCAAGATGGCAATCGGACCAGTCCCTGGGGCAACTTGTACTGAGAGCTATCTCCCATACCCCTGTATTCCCTCACTTGTACTGAGAGCTATCCCCCTACCCCTGTATTCCCTCACTTGTACTGAGAGCTATCTCCCATACCTCTGTATTCCCTCACTTGTACTGAGAGCTATCCCCCCTACCCCTGTATTCCCTCACTTGTACTGAGAGCTATCCCCCCTACCCCTGTATTCCCTCACTTGTACTGAGAGCTATGCCCCCTACCCCTGTATTCCCTCACTTGTACTGAGAGCTATCCCCCCTACCCCTGTATTCCCTCACTTGTACTGAGAGCTATCCCCCCTACCCCTGTATTCCCTCACTTGTACTGAGAGCTATCTCCCCTACCCCTGTATTCCCTCACTTGTACTGAGAGCTATCTCCCATACCCCTGTATTCCCTCACTTGTACTGAGAGCTATCTCCCATACCCCTATATTCCCTCACTTGTACTGAGAGCTATCCCCCCTACCCCTGTATTCCCTCACTTGTACTGAGAGCTATCTCCCATACCCCTATATTCCCTCACTTGTACTGAGAGCTATCCCCCTACCCCTGTATTCCCTCACTTGTACTGAGAGCTATCTCCCATACCCCTGTATTCCCTCACTTGTACTGAGAGCTATCCCCCCTACCCCTGTATTCCCTCACTTGTACTGAGAGCTATCTCCCCTACCCCTGTATTCCCTCACTTGTACTGAGAGCTATCTCCCCTACCCCTGTATTCCCTCACTTGTACTGAGAGCTATCTCCCCTACCCCTGTATTCCCTCACTTGTACTGAGAGCTATCTCCCCTACCCCTGTATTCCCTCACTTGTACTGAGAGCTATCTCCCCTACCCCTGTATTCCCTCACTTGTACTGAGAGCTATCTCCCCTACCCCTGTATTCCCTCACTTGTACTGAGAGCTATCTCCCCTACCCCTGTATTCCCTCACTTGTACTGAGAGCTATCTCCCATAACCCTGTATTCCCTCACTTGTACTGAGAGCTATCTCCCCTACCCCTGTATTCCCTCACTTGTACTGAGAGCTATCTCCCCTACCCCTGTATTCCCTCACTTGTACTGAGAGCTATCTCCCCTACCCCTGTATTCCCTCACTTGTACTGAGAGCTATCTCCCCTACCCCTGTATTCCCTCACTTGTACTGAGAGCTATCTCCCCTACCCCTGTATTCCCTCACTTGTACTGAGAGCTATCTCCCCTACCCCTGTATTCCCTCACTTGTACTGAGAGCTATCTCACATAACCCTGTATTCCCTCACTTGTACTGAGAGCTATCCCCCCTACCCCTGTATTCCCTCACTTGTACTGAGAGCTATCTCCCATACCCCTGTATTCCCTCACTTGTACTGAGAGCTATCTCCCATAACCCTGTATTCCCTCACTTGTACTGAGAGCTATCCCCCCTACCCCTGTATTCCCTCACTTGTACTGAGAGCTATCTCCCATAACCCTGTATTCCCTCACTTGCTAAGAAGCCATCCAGCCCCTTCTTAAAGCTATATAATGTATCAGCCAGTACAACTGATTCGGGGAGGGAATCCCACAACCTCACAGCTCTCACTGTAAAAAATCCTTTCCGAATATTTAAACGGAACCTCCCTTCTTCTAAACGGAGTGGGTGCCCTCGTGTCCGTTGGAAGGACCTACTGGTAAATAAAGCGTTAGAGTGGTTAACTTCCCCTATACATTGTTATTTACCAGCAGGACCTTCCAGCAGACACAAGGGGATCCATTCCAATTAGAAGAAAGGAGGTTCCACCTATCATGGAACCAGGAGGGATTTTTCCCCCTCTGTGGCAAATTGGAGAGGCTTTTGAAGGTTTTTTTGCCATCTTGTGGATGAACTAGGAGTTAGGCAGGTTTCATATAGTCATATCAGGTTGACCTTGATGGGTTTGTGTCTTTTTCAACCTAACTAACTATGTTACTATGTACGGTAACCTTACCACTGATGGAACAGTAGTGGAAAAAGGGGGCCTGGTAAATAGCTTTAGTTCAATATCATATTTTTCCCACCCTACTGTACCTGCACCTTGAGATGTGTAGGAGGTGGGTGAAATATGTATATGTAAAAACTCTGATTCATCTATGTGTTCTGCTGACTATTTACTGCAGTAAGAACAGAACAATCTCAATTTGTAGACTGCTGCTAAGACACCGAGCCTGGTGTGCATAAAAGCCAATATCATGTATTGATGATTATATACATTACTAATATGTTGCATTATTGACTGAATGACTGTATGGGTATGCTGGAGTCTCACATTATGCTGCGTTTAATAAACTGTAAATGGGAAACATAATGGCTTTATTATACAGTATGTTAAAAGCTTCCTCCATATTTACACAATTAAGTGTTTCATAGTTTTGAATGATGAGCCTTTAATGTAAAATGCACTATTATTAAAACATGAGGACCAAACAGGATTCTAATATGCTTCCTAATGCGGAAGAAAAAGGTTTGGTTACTCCAAGTCCCAATAACTGCTCGGTTGTGTGATAAATAAAGTTTCAGCAAAACCAGCAAATTGCCAAAATAAAAGACATCCTTTGAGATTGGTTGAAAGGGGGAAATACTCTTACATTGCAAGAAGAGCTTCTTTAATGTAAGTACTGGGATTCTGTGCCAGAGGCAGCTGAAACTGTTCATTTGATTAAAGAAAAGGTTGGCTGCCTTTAAAGGAGGAACATTCAAGACTAATCTTATTCATACTAGAGGCTATACATGATCCAGGGACTGCTCTGGCCATTTTGGAATTCTTTTCTTCTTCTGATATCAACTGTTTACAACAGGGTTCATTTACTAACTAGCTGGAAAAGTACCAAGTCCAAAATCAGCACAATACGTCATGGGAAAACAAGCCCAAAGGGACAAAAAACGTACCCCTAAGAGAATAAAAGAACTGGTTTGGAGAAAGGTTGCAGCTATGTTTTATTTAACCTGAACTCACAACATCACACTTTCTCTAATTGTTTTATTTGCCAGCTGTCTGTTGGTCACAGTAGGGCAGTAGGCCACCTTATGTCTCTACCAAGCATTCAGCCAGAACTATTGATATCATAATCAGCCTTGGACAAATCTTGGACAAACACCCGTAACATTATTTTTTGGGGGGGGTAGCAGATGGGTGCTGCTCTGAAGGCTCCTAGGCAGCAGTAAACTTGTGAGCTGCAGTCAATTTATGGGGGATTTATCCAGGAGCACCCAAACATGCTGACATTGGCCACCTATCGTTTTGGCTCCCGGGCCAAAAGATAAAATGAACATTGAACATAACAAATCAAACCTTGCTGATCAACGTCTGACCAATTTTGGCCCAGATAGTGGTTGGGTAAGCCAGTCTGGGGTCCCCAAACAAGGGCAGGTACTGTAAGTTGGTAGATCGTTCTGAAGGACCCAAAGCGGCATCTTAGGTCTGCACATGTATGGCCTTTACATTGCAATGTGGAGTATTTGGTACTATGCAAAATTCCAGAGCACCTTGAGAAGAGTAGGAGGTAGGTGAAGATGGGTGCTGCTCCGAAGACTGGCTCCCAGGCAGCAGTAAACTTGTGAGCTGCAGTCAATTTATTGGGGATTTATCCAGGCCTTCTATCCATGGAAACTATAAACCAATAAAGAGCCTTCCCTGAAGCTGGGCATTTAACTAATGTTATGTGATTAAGTTACACATAGGATTAACCCCTGCCCTATTACAATGCTTCTCAAGGACTTCCATGCTATGTGTCATAGGGTCCTAAATGGACCATCCAGTGTCATTTTTTCCCACAAATAAGCATATTTGGGTACACCACTAAGACCAAGGAGCCAAAATAAACACAAATGTTGCACCCATTTTTAATCATGCACAAATACAATTAATGAGTGAAGAACATGTAAGCACGGAAAACAAAAGGAATCCTGTGCATTATCAAGGTTACAATACACTTATACCACTGTACCTTGGGCCCTTAGTAGTAAGTAATGGGTCTGATGGCCTGGGATTGCTGCTAAATTCTACAAAGGCATGCAATGGCATTTGTATGGGGTAAATGTGTGCCCCTTTTCACACAAAGCATGTTCCTATAGATATAGATAAACAAACCCTAATGTTATAGGAGGTTTTACCTTTATCCTTTCTAATATACAGTATATCTATATAGGCATGTTAGTTGTATAGGGTCATGTATTAAAATGTTAAGCAAGCCAGGTCACTGTTGGCTGCCAAGATAAATAAAAATTATATTAATCCTATTATAAAACATTTCAGTCCTGATGGGAGTCCAGTGATGACAATGCATAGTGTTTTCAGAATGGTTTGGAAGTATAAAATGTCACCCCCAGTCCACGGATCTCACACAAATCAAACAGATATTTCTACCATCATGAGAACAGCAACAAGGATGAAGTTGTACGCTTCCCGACACATGCAATGTAGACTCTGTGCCAAGGTGAAGTAACGCTTGTTGTGCTCAAATGGCCAATTAAGATTCTGGATGATTCTCTCCGTTTCCCTTCAAAAGAGATTTCAAGAGGAAAAGTACTTCTATAAGCACCATTGCCCAAAGCAGTAAATATGAAACAGTTTCCCTAATTCAAAATGTTTCCCATTATAAATATACATTCACCAGATCTCTGGAGTAAAGGTGGCCTTACATTCGCTAAACAAGCTGATCTTTCCATCGATATGTCCACCTAGGGTGGGTGATATCAAAGTAATTTGATCGTTTTGGCTCCAGGGCCAAATGATTGTATTACGATGATGGGAATAAGACCGCATTGGACTGCATTGGACATAAAAAATCAAACCTTGCCGATCAACATCTGCCCAATTTTGGGCCAGATATCAGTCAGGTTGGCCAGTCTGAGGTCCCCATAGAAGGGCAGATAAGCTGGTAAATTGTTCTGAAGAACCCAAAGCGGCAGCTTAAATCTGCACATGTATGGCTGCCTAGCGTTTTGACTCCTGGGCCAAATGATTCATTACGATGATGGGAATAAGACCCGTCGGAGCGAGGACCACATTGAACGTAAAAAATCAAACCTAGCCAATCAACATCCGCCCAATTTTTGGCCAGATATCGGTCAGGTTGGCCAGTCTGAGGTCTCCATACAAAGGCAGATAAGCTGGTAAATCAGTCTGAAGGACCCAAAGCAGCAGCTTAAATCTGCACATGTATGGCCACCTATCATTTTGGCTCCCGGGCCAATTGATTATTAAGATGATGGGAACAAAACCCGTCGGAGCGAGGACCACATTGAACGTAAAAAATCAAACCTTGCCACCCAATTTTGGCCCAGATATCGGTCAGGTAGGCCAGTCTGGGGTCCCCATAGAAGGGCAGATAAGCTGGTAAATTGTTCTGAAGAACCCAAAGCGGCAGCTTAAATCTGCACATGTATGGCTGCCTAGCGTTTTGACTCCTGGGCCAAATGATTCATTACGATGATGGGAATAAGACCCGTCGGAGTGAGGACCACATTGAACGTAAAAAATCAAACCTTGCCAATCAACATCCGCCCAATTTTGGGCCTGATATCGGTCAGGTAGGCCAGTCTGGGGTCTCCATACAAAGGCAGATAAGCTGGTAAATCAGTCTGAAGGACCCAAAGCAGCAGCTTAAATCTGCACGTGTATGGCCACCTATCCTTTTGGCTCCCGGGCCAATTGATTATTAAGATGATGGGAACAAAACCCATCGGAGCGAGGACCACATTGAACGTAAAAAATCAAACCTTGCCACCCAATTTTGGCCCAGATATCGGTCAGGTAGGCCAGTCTGGGGTCCCCATAGAAGGGCAGATAAGCTGGTAAATTGTTCTGAAGAACCCAAAGCGGCAGCTTAAATCTGCACATGTATGGCTGCCTAGCGTTTTGACTAATGGGCCAAATGATTCATTACGATGATGGGAATAAGACCCGTCGGAGCGAGGACCACATTGAACGTAAAAAATCAAACCTTGCCAATCAACATCTGCCCAATTTTGGGCCTGATATCGGTCAGGTAGGCCAGTCTGGGGTCCCCATACAAAGGCAGATAGCTGGTAAATCGTTCTGAAGGACCCAAAGCAGCAGCTTAAATCTACACATGTATGGCCACCTATCGTTTTGGCTCCCGGGCCAAATGATTAAATTGTGATGATGGGAATAAGACCCGTCGGAGTGAGGACCACATCAAACATAAAAAATCAAACCTTGCCGATCAATATCTGCCCAATTTTGGCAGGTCAGGTAGGCCAGTCTGGGGTCCCCAAACAAGGCCAAATAAGCAGGTAGATCGTTCTGAAGGACCCAAAGTGACAGCTTAAATCTGAACATGTATGGCCACCTTTACATTGCAATATGGAGTATTTGGTACTATCCAAAATTCCAGCTTCATGTTAGGCAATAAATAAATGTAATATGGCAAAATCTATGGGAATTATAGACTTATATAGCCTTGCTGCAGAATATTGAAACAGAAGAACACAATCACCATGCAAAAACAGAAGAACCAAATCACCACATAATCTACAACCTAAGTAGAAATTACCTGGATGTTTCAGCAGGCATCATCTCAATTCTGAGCTGATAAAAACATTTATTATCCCTTTGTAACATTTTATCAATCGCCCATGTTCTCTGTTACTGTCACTTTCCCTGTTTTGTGCGCAATGATTAACACAGTGACATTCAACAGAAAAGATTCTCATTTTCTTTAGACACAACCTGCGGACATTAAAATTTAATAACCACTCTTCTATAGTCATTTATGCTCTGTAATCTATTCGTGTACCGCTGTGCTGTCCAACTGGTTATGCCACTTAAATGTGTATTGTTAAGCAATGTTAAGCAAACCTGCATTTTCCCACTATTTCCAAGTTGCAAATTTCCTTTGATTACCGGAGTCCATAAAAACTCTCTTTTTCTAGTTCCCTTTATATGATTATTCTCTTGTGTTTAAGAGCGATAAGGTGCGGGAAGGAAAGCTACTGAGTATAAAACCATTTCAATAAACAGAGGCGGGAGCAGATGCCCTTGCTACAATACTAAAATACAGATGAAGGGCAATCGAGAAGATACAAGTGACCATCTAATAAAACATATACTTTTTTAATTAAGCTTTTTTTTTTGTTTCTTATAGATGGGCAACACAGCAGGGGTTAGCTGGTTCATAACATATACTAGGACTCTCTTACTACTTGCAGGATAGAGTAAAAAGAACAAAATGAATGCAATTGTCACAGGTCTCTGTAGATACAAAACAAAAAGACCCCTGTTTGCCTCGTGAATACAGCACTGCCTGAATTCAGCAGTGCTGTATTCATGAGGCATGTAGACATCTCATTTGTGATCCCCACCCATCTCCTAAATTAGGAAGCTCTGGAAAGTGTAAGTCACTATATTGCCACCTGTCCCATGCAGGGTCGGACTGGGCCAACTGGGCCACTGGGAAAATACCTGGTGGGCCCCAGCGGCCCAGACCCAACCCTGTTGCCACTCCCCTGGCTGCCAGAGTCCTCCCCTGGCCTGTTTTACTTACTCACACTCAAGGGAGGATGTCGGGAGGGGGACATAACCTTGGGGGGTGCAGGACCCTTAGGGCTGTAGCCAACCCTGGTCCCATGACAAAGAGATTGCATTTAATCAAAAAGAGGATCCATAATGGCCAGTCAAACTGGGCCAAAGTAATTGGGACACAGCCCCCAGATTAAATGGCAAATCAAATAATTTACCAGTTGTATCCCAAACTTGACAAAAAAATCAAAAAAGAAAATTTGTATTTGAAAATCCATAGAACTGCCTATGACTAAGTACGATTGGGGTACGAAACGCGCAAGGCGGCGTATTTTGTGGTTCGTATATGTTTTTAATATGGATTTTCAAATAAAAATGTGGCTGCCTTGTGCCTGCTGATGTTGAACTCTGCACCTCACAACAGATTTTTCCTTGCGGTGTAAGCTGTAGAGCGCAACCAGATTCCAACATGTATTCATTGAAAAAATACGGCCCTTGGTCGCACCTTTGTCCAGGGTCTAAATAAATGAACCCTTTTCTTTCTTTATGTGAGCTGCCACACTACTAAAGCATTCTCCACAATGGAGGAGAACACAACGGTTGCTCTTAATTATAGATAGAGTCTTAAATATATGTACATAATATTGTTTATAGAGAATTGAATCAGTAATGCAATTAAAAAAAAATATATATATATATATAGTGCCTAACAACCTATGGAGAACCACTCTCTTTGGTGCATCTGGCACACATGATGGGTAATGGTTAAAAAGTGGGGTTGAATGTGCCAGGGCATAGTCCTTAGTTATTCTCCATGTATCTTGAATATTTGATGGATATTAAGCATGTTTTAGCTTCTCCTGCTGTGTAAAGCAAGGATACTTCTCATTACACATTGCCCTTCACCCTTATGTTCTCCTGAATATATTATTTTAAAAAAGAGGTGAGAGAATAGAATATATATACATATATTATTTGTACATTATTTATACAGACAGTGTTGGACTGACCCACCAGAGTACCAGGAAAACTCCCGGGGGGCCCAGGTGTCAGTGGGACCTCCTGCTCACCCAACCATTTGCCTAATAGGCCTATACCATGGCCATTATTCAATTCTATATGAGAAGAAACTGAAGAAATGGAGGAAAGGATAGATAATAGTATGTAAAGAGAATTAATTAAGAGAATAAAGAAAGTGAGTGAACAAAGAAGGTCTAAGGTTTTCTGGTGGGCCCTTGGCACCCCTGTGTACACACACAGTGTATACAGAGGTTATACAGGTATGGGACCTGTTATCCAGAATGCTCGGGACCTGGGGTTTTCAGGATAAGGGATCTTTCCGTCATTTGGATCTCGATAACTTAAGTCTGTTGAATAAACCCAATTGGATTGTTTTGCCCATTAAGAGGTAATTATATGTTAGTTGGGATCAAGTACAGGTACTGTTTTATTATTACAGAGAAAAGGGAATCATTTAACCATGAAATAAACCCAATAGGGCTGTTCTGCCCCCAATAAGGGGTAATTATATCTTAGCTGGGATCAAGTACAGGTACTGTTTTATTATTACAGAGAAAAGGGAATCATTTAACCATTAAATAAACCCAATAGGGCTGTTCTGCCCCCAATAAGGGGTAATTATATCTTAGTTGGGATCAAGTACAGGTACTGTTTTATTATTACAGAGAAAAGGGAATCATTTAACCATTAAATAAACCCAATAGGGCTGTTCTGCCCCCAATAAGGGGTAATTATATCTTAGTTGGGATCAAGTACAGGTACTGTTTTATTATTACAGAGAAAAGGGAATCATTTAACCATTAAATAAGCCCAATAGGGCTGTTCTGCCCCCAATAAGGGGTAATTATATCTTAGCTGGGATCAAGTACAGGTACTGTTTTATTATTACAGAGAAAAGGGAATCATTTAACCATTAAATAAACCCAATAGGGCTGTTCTGCCCCAATAAGGGGTAATTATATCTTAGTTGGGATCAAGTACAGGTACTGTTTTATTATTACAGAGAAAAGGGAATCATTTAACCATTAAATAAACCCAATAGGATTGTTCTGCCCCCAATAAGGGGTAATTATATCTTAGTTGGGATCAAGTACAGGTACTGTTTTATTATTACAGAGAAAAGGGAATAATTTAACCATTAAATAAACCCAATAGGGCTGTTCTGCCCCCAATAAGGGGTAATTATATCTTAGTTGGCATCAAGTACAAGCTGCTGTTTTATTATTACAGAGAAAAAGGAAATCATTCTAAAAAATCTGAATTATTTGATTAAAATGGAGTCTATGGGAGACAGGCTTTCCATAATTTGGAGATTTATGGATAATGGGTTTAACTTAAGTCTGTTATTAAATATTGAATAAACCCAATTGGATTGTTTTGCCCCAATAAGGGGTAATTATATCTTAGTTGGGATCAAGTACAAGGTACTGTTTTATTATTACAGAGAAAAGGGAATCATTTAACCATGAAATAAACCCAATAGGGCTGTTCTGCCCCCAATAAGGGGTAATTATATCTTAGTTGGGATCAAGTACAGGTACTGTTTTATTATTACAGAGAAAAGGGAATCATTTAACCATTAAATAAACCCAATAGGGCTGTTCTGCCCCCAATAAGGGGTAATTATATCTTAGTTGGGATCAAAATTATTTGCTTATAATGGAGTCTATGGGAGATGGGCTTTCCGTAATTCGGAACTTCTTGGATAATGGGTTTCTGGATAAGGGATCCCATACCTGTATAAACCTTTTTCTTTATAAACTGAATAGTTTACTACATTCCATACTGTTCACAAACAGAATAAACATTAAACGAAATCCATTACTTACAAGTGTCTACGGACTCGTCGGAGTTGTCAGGACAGTCCGGCTCCCCATCACACAGCCAGCTCTGTGATACGCATGTGACATTATCATGGCAAAGATATTCCCCCGGATCACACAACTGTTGCTCTGCAGCTGCAAATGAGCACACATAGGGAGAAACTGAGCGAAATCCATCATTAAAAGCACATCGGCAAAGCAATGAACTCTGCAAAAGCAGGTGCAAAATAAAATAAATCTGCAATAAGGAAGATTGCATTAAACTGTGTCAAGGTCATAATTTAATAAAGTAATCTAAGTAGCGTGCAGTTTAGGTATAAAATATTATGGCTGCTGAATGCATGATGAGAGTTAAAGTGGAGTATTTTTCAAAAATGGGGTTTCTCGCTTGACTGATGCAATGATGGAGAATGGAAGGAGCACAAATGTCCCACTAAATCCTAATAAAACCATGAACTAGAAAATTATTTTAAGGGTTTAAGGTGTCCTTGCACTGGAAACATATTGAGATCATTGCTAAAAAAAAGATGCAAAGAGGCTTTTCGGGTGACAAAACGCTTGCAGGGAGGGCAGGGATTCCAAAGAACAGATTTATCAATACACGTGCATTTGAAATGTATACTTAATAATATACAGTATCTCTTGCTTAGGCTGAGGATCTTGGAAATTTGTCTCAGTGGAATAATCTATAGCAGTGATCCTACACCAGTGGCTCGGGGGCAACATGTTGCTCACCAACCCCTTGGTTGTTGCTCCCAGTGGCCTCAAAATGGTGCTTATTTTTTAATTTTTGTCTTGGAGGCAAGTTTTGGTTGAAAAAAACAAGTATAATGACAAACAGAGCCTTTTATGAGCTGCCAGTCCGCATAGGGGCTATTAAGTAGCTAGTTATAGCTCTTATTGGCACACCCAGGACCTTTTCCATGCTTGTGTTGCTCCCCAACACTTTTTCCATTTAATTGGTTATGGGTATAAAAAGTTGGGGATCCCTGACCTATAGCATCCATTTACAGCTTCCTTTCATCATTCAGTGTCCTGAACAAAGCCGAATCCTGATTGGCTGCCTTGGATTCCTTAACTAGTTCCTTGTGTGACCAAAGGTGGGTCTTTCCAAATCAGCCACACCTCTCATGCCCTCATTCCTTGAGCCCATCTTGGGTTTGCCTATTGCAAAATGCTCAACATTTACTCTCCATAGACTTTCATGATAATTGCATAGGCCATGCTGATGCACCAGGGAATAAAAAGATTCCATCTCCAGAATTTTTCTAAGAGATAATCACCTGAACCATGAAGGTCAATGGAAAGTCATTTTTAAAAGTCTTGTCTTCTGCCCGGCCAGCTGGAAATTGCAAGGGTGGAAAATTGCTTGAATTCTCCCCTTGGGCCATAGCCCTTATAGTTTATGTTATTTACACAATAAAGGTGGTCACCACAAATTCAAATCCCTGCAATATTCCCCATAACAAATGCATCTTTGTCATTGTTTACAGTTATTTCCAGGGTCCATTGCTGCAGGGTCATGACTAATGCTGCAATGAGCCTGATGTGCCCCTTTACCCTCCCCCTGATACCGCAATAAAAACAACGGACAACTTAATTGGGGAGAGAAGGCCGCAGTTGTTTATTGTAAATTATTTAATATAAATCAGCAATTATATATATATATATATATATATATATATATAAACAACCATAACTTGTATTAAACCGTTTGTAAATCCAAACATTAAACAGCAGTCAAATTACAGTACTTATACCTCCAAAGAGGTCTGACCCTGAGTGTCCTGTCTACTATCCAAGTCCCATTCTAGGATTATCCATCTCCCTGAGGACCCCAGGCCTACCCAGTTACCCACTCACTTTTCAAACTGCACCTTTTCAATTTCCTCTGGGGCTCAAAGTTGACCCCACCCCCCGCACTGCGACTATTGAAATTCCACCTATTAGGGAGGGAGGGATGCTGTCGTTCCTGATCCTTCTCCCATCAGAATCTGGGGAGCTCATATCCAGGAGGGACCTGCTTTTTTCCCTGCCCGGATAGAGGGTTGTCCTCCTAACTTAGTCATGCCCTTCTTCCCTATCATTTTATTCGGGTCATTGGGCTCCCATATGACATGCAAGAAATATTGGCCAAAGAACATAGAAGTTAGGTCCTTAACAGTAGGGATGTAGCGAACCTCAAAAAAAAAGTTCGCGAACACGTTTGCGAACTTACGCCAAAAAGTGCAAAAGTTCACGAACTTTGCGAACCCCATAGACTTCAATGGGAAGGCAAACTTTAAAACCTAGAAAAGCCATTTCTGGCCAGAAAACTGATTTTAAAGTTGTTTAAAGGGTGCCACGACCTGGACAGGGGCATGCAGGAGGGGGATCAAGGGCAAAAATTTCTCTGAAAAATACTTTGTTGACACAGCGTTGAGTAAAAACGCAAGCTATTCCTATGTATATGCAAAGGCAGCTGGCAGATCTAGCGGAAATACGCGGCGTTTTTTGCTATTTCGCACTATTAGCACCATGGAAAAGGGATTTGCTTACACCAGTACTAGGCTGAAAAACACCATGTGTGGCTTGTGCTGCGTTTTTAGGCGAGAAAAAACGCAGCGGAAAAACGCCTAACAGCCACTACTATAGACCCTATGTTCTGTGGCAAGACACAGGTTAATTCTCACAACTAGTGATGAGCGAATCTGTCCCGTTTTGCTTCGCCGAAAAATTTGCGAATCTTTCAAAAGATTCGCGAAACGGAGAAAAATTCGTGAAACGGCGGAAATGTCGCGCGTCAACAAAAATTGTCGTCCGCGGCTATTATTTTGTCGCACGCTATTATTTCGTCGCCCGCGGCTATTATTTTGTCGCACGCTATTATTTCGTCGCCCGCGGCTATTGTTTCGTCGCACGGCTATTATTTCGTCGCCCGCGGCTATTGTTTCGTCGCCCGTGGCTATTGTTTCGTCGCCCGCGGCTATTGTTTCGTCGCACGGTTATTATTTCGTCGCCCGCGGCTATTGTTTTGTCGCCCGCGGCTATTGTTTCGTCACACAGCTATTATTTAGTCGCCCGCAGCTATTGTTTTGTCACGCGGCTATTATTTCGTCGCCCGCGAAAATTTTTGGCCGCACGCAGAATTTTTCCGCGGCGAATTTTTTCATCCGCAAATCCATGCCTGGCGAAACATTTTGCCCATCACTACTCACAACTGAGAAACAGAAACTAATACAAAACAAATGTAGGACTCCCAAATACAAGTGTAACGTCTCGCACAGTGAGATAAAAGACTCAGCTTCTATAACTCCTGCTGAATGTAATATGTGCCTTCCGGATGGGGTTATCACGAATGCTCACCCTTTAAGGTAACCGAGGATATGGGGAATAAAACAATCTGTTGTGCATTGTACTGGAGAGATAAAACATATCAGCAGAGAGCAGAGAGCCCCAGATACATTTCGGCGCAGTATGTATCATAGTAAGATTTTAAAAAAAGAGCAAAAGACCAAAAAAAGAATGTTTTACACAATGTGCGACATATTATACCCATTGAGTCCTATAAAGTTCCAAAATACAAACATTACTTGTGTAATTGCTCTGATATTATATCAATCCTCAACCTCCCTTTTCTTTTTATGAGAATGTAAAGGGTAAATAAATCTTTTGTGTTGAGCACCCCTTGGAGAAAACCATGCAGTCTTTCCGACTATGTTGTTTGAAGCCTGGGAGTTAGCCGGAGCTTCTTTTGGATGCTGAAACGGATATCTGCTACAAAGAGAAGGGGATCATATGATGGATTAAAGATTATTCTCCAGAGCAGCAATGTCAAATCCAGGGCACTTCAACTGTCTTGTTATACAACCTCCATCATTCTCAGCCAAATGCTAAAAAATCCATTTTTAGCCTTATTTCATGACTTAGCATTCAAAATCGATAATAAATGCATATGAATATTTCATCCTCCTGTCTGGATTTACAGATTAGAACACACTTGAAGGGTCCTGATTTACTAATCTCTTGACCAGTCTTCTGCTCCCTTCTGCATTTTAGAGACATGATTTCCTATACTAGAATGGATTCTATCCCTTCAGGTCCTGTTTAGTAACTGCCTGGCTTGAGATCTCATATACCAGTTACCAATATATATTGACTTTTTAGTCTTTTGTCATTTGAGTCAACCCAGAATCAAGAAGCAACAGGTATTGGAGTTCTTAAGATAATATTGAAGACACTCAGGATGACAAACCCCCAATGGAGAACACAGTCCAAACAGAACTCACACTAGTTTAAATAAATTGTGGCTGTGACCTAGAGGTTAGGTTTGTCAACAGATGTGGACAATGACAGGGGTTTTGTTCACTCAGACTGAAGAAGCCAGTATAGGTAATTAATAAGAATTACTTGGTAAAAGAGGAGGGCTGGGATGTTATTTGTCCCAGAAGTAGCAGCCAGATAGTGAAAGACTAGCTTGTACAGCTGAGGAAGTTTGGTAGGAGAAAGTCCAAGAAGTAGCAACCAGGAAGTGAAAGACTAGTTAGTACAGCTGAGAGAGCTGGGCAGGAGAAGGTCCCAGAAGTGGAAACCAGGAAGTGAAAGACTAGCTTGTAAAGCTGAGGAGCTTGGTAGGAGAAAGTCCAAGAAGTAGCAACTAGGAAGTGAAAGACTAGCTAGTACAGCTGAGAGAGCTGGTTAGGAGAAGGTCCCAGAAGTAGCAACCAGGAAGTAAAGACTAGCTCGTACAGCTGAGAGAGCTGGGTAGGAGAAAGTCCCAGAACTAGCAACCAGGAATTGAAAGACTAGCTAGTACAGCTGAGTGAGCTGGGTAGGAGAAAGTCCCAGAAGTAGCAACCAGGAAGTAAAGACTAGCTCGTACAGCTGAGAGAGCTGGGTAGGAGAAAGTCCCAGAAGTAGCAACCAGGAAGTAAAGTCTAGCTTGTACAGCTGAGAGAGCTGGGTAGGAGAAAGTCCCAGAAGTAGCAACCAGGATGTGAAAGACTAGCTCATACAGCTGAGAGAGATGGGTAGGATAAAGTCCCAGAAGTAGCAACCAGGAAGCAAAAGACTAGCTAGTACAGCTGAGAGAGCTGGGTAGGAGAAAGTCCCAGAAGTAGCAACCAGGAAGTAAAGACTAGCTCATACAGCTGAGAGATCTGGGTAGGAGAAAGTCCCAGAAGTAGCAACTAGGAAGTAAAGACTAGCTAGTACAGCTGAGAGAGCTGGGTAGGAGAAGGTCCCAGAAGTAGCAACCAGGAAGTAAAGACTAGCTAGTACAGCTGAGAGAGCTGGGTAGGAGAAAGTCCCAGAAGTAGCAACCAGGAAGTAAAGACTAACTTGTACAGCTGAGAGAGCTGGGTAGGAGAAAGTCCCAGAAGTAGCAACCAGGAAGTAAAGACTAGCTAGTACAGCTGAGAGAGCTGGGTAGGAGAAAGTCCCAGAAGTAGCAACCAGGAAGTAAAGACTAGCTAGTACAGCTGAGAGAGCTGGGTAGGAGAAAGTCCCAGAAGTAGCAACTAGGAAGTAAAGACTAGCTAGTACAGCTGAGAGAGCTGGGTAGGAGAAAGTCCCAGAAGTAGCAACCAGGGAGTAAAGACTAGCTAGTACAGCTGAGAAAGCTGGGTAGGAGAAAGTCCCAGAAGTAGCAACTAGGAAGTAAAGACTAGCTAGTACAGCTGAGAGAGCTGGGTAGGAGAAAGTCCCAGAAGTAGCAACCAGGAAGTAAAGACTAGCTTGTACAGCTGAGAGAGCTGGGTAGGAGAAAGTACCAGAAGTAGCAACCAGGAAGTAAAGACTAGCTTGTATAGCTGAGAGAGCTGGGTAGGAAAAAGTCCCAGAATTAGCAACCAGGAAGTAAAGACTAGCTCGTACAGCTGAGAGAGCTGGGTAGGAGAAAGTCCCAGAAGTAGCAACCAGGAAGTAAAGACTAGCTAGTACAGCTGAGAGAGCTGGGCAGGAGAAGGTCCCAGAAGCAGCAACCAGGAAGTAAAGACTAGCTCGTACAACTGAGAGAGCTGGGTAGGAGAAAGTCCCAGAAGTAGCAACTAGGAAGTAAAGACTAGCTAGTACAGCTGAGAGAGCTGGGTAGGAGATAGCCCCAGAAGTAGCAACCAGGGAGTAAAGACTAGCTCGTACAGCTGAGAGAGCTGGGTAGGAGAAAGTCCCAGAAGTAGCAACCAGGGAGTAAAGACTAGCTAGTACAGCTGAGAGAGCTGGGTAGGAGAAAGTCCCAGAAGTAGCAACCAGGAAGTGAAAGACTAACTCTTACAGCTGAGAGAGCTGGGTAGGAGAAAGTCCCAGAAGTAGCAACCAGGAAGGGAAAGACTAGCTCGTACAGCTGAGAGAGCTGGGTAGGAGAAAGTAAAAAAACGATGAGTGGAATGCTTTTTTTTTAACCAGGATTATTTTGCTGCATATATAGCTCAAGAATGTTATAAAGAGCAGCTTTTCTGTATATAGAGTGCCAGTGGGCTGGTCCAGTCTAGTATCAGAAGAAAGGACGTTGCTTGTAGCACATATTGTATTAAAGTGATTTCAGTTTGATGAATTTGATTAAATTAAAATTCTCTCTTTTTCTTCCGCAGAACTGAGGAAAGAGGCCAGTCAAATATCAATATATATGATTAACTAGTCTATTTGTTTGAGAGAAGAAGAGAGAAAAAGATTGAGCGTACAAAGCATAATGCTCTTTGCTGCATTAGAACATAAATTATATACTGCTACATAGACAGTGTCATTAATAGCGCCATTAATGAGGCATAAAGTAGCTATTAAATATGAAAATATTTGAACTAAGGGCTCCATACATGCTATATTTCAGGTGCTTCTATACAAGCAGGCGGAAGAGATGGGGAAGAAAAAACCTTTTTGAAACAAAGTTTTTATTGAGTTTATTGAGTCTAAATTATGTTTGTGGTTTGATGGGAATTGTTGAACAGCTGGAACGTCATGGTTACACAATAGCCTTTGATGTGCACTTTCAAAGATGCTTTGTTAGTATTACAAATGCTTTTAATGGAGCAATTTCAACAGTCAAAGGGGTTCTTAGGTATTTGTAATTGAAATAATTGTATCAAGGCTGTTTTATTGTTTTTTCATGTATGGGTAATGTAAGGGTTAAGCCATAGAGACTTATATTGACCAATAAGACATCTTCGCCCCTAACCCAAACGTTAAAGTCCTGCCTCCTTACTCCTCAACCAACAAAGCAAATATACATGGGCTCATTCAATTCTGTCTCTATCCAACAGTCAAAAGGGTTTTTAGGCATTTGTAATTGAAATTATTGTATCAAGGCTGTTTTATTCTTTTTTTTTATGTATGGGTAATGTAAGGGTTAAGCCATAGAGACTTATATTGACCAATAACACGTCTTCACCCCATAATCCAAACGTTAAAGTCCTGCCTGCTTACTCCTCAACCAACAAAGCAAATATACATGGGCTCATTCAATTTTGTCTCTATCCAACAGTCAAAAGGGTTCTTAGGTATTTGTAATTGAAATAATTGTATCAAGGCTGTTTTATTGTTTTTTTATGTATGGGTAATGTAAGGGTTAAGCCATAGAGACTTATATTGACCAATAAGGCATCTTCGCCCCTAACTCAAACGTTAAAATCCTGCCTCCTTACTCCTCAACCAACAAAACAAATATACATGGGCTCATACAATTTTGTCTCTATCCAACAGTCAAAAGGGTTTTTAGGCATTTGTAATTGAAATAATTGTATCAAGGCTGTTTTATTGTTTTTTTATGTATGGGTAATGTAAGGGTTAAGCCATAGACTTTTATATTGACCAATAACACCTCTTCGCCCCTAACCCAAACGTTTAAGTCCTGCCTCCTTACTCCTCAACCAACAAAACAAATATACATGGCCTCATTCAATTTTATCTCTATCCAACAGTCAAAAGAGTTTTTAGGCATTTGTAATTGAAATAATTGTATCAAGGCTGTTTTATTGTTTTTTTATGTATGGGTAATGTAAGGGTTAAGCCATAGAGACTTATATTGACCAATAACACGTCTTCACCCCATAATCCAAACGTTAAAGTCCTGCCTCCTTACTCCTCAACCAACAAAGCAAATATACATGGGCTCATTCAATTCTGTCTCTATCCAACAGTCAAAAGGGTTTTTAGGCATTTGTAATTGAAATAATTGTATCAAGGCTGTTTTATTCTTTTTTTTTATGTATGGGTAATGTAAGGGTTAAGCCATAGAGACTTATATTGACCAATAACACGTCTTCACCCCATAATCCAAACGTTAAAGTCCTGCCTGCTTACTCCTCAACCAACAAAGCAAATATACATGGGCTCATTCAATTTTGTCTCTATCCAACAGTCAAAAGAGTTCTTAGGTATTTGTAATTGAAATAATTGTATCAAGGCTGTTTTATTGTTTTTTTATGTATGGGTAATGTAAGGGTTAAGCCATAGAGACTTATATTGACCAATAAGGCATCTTCACCCCTAACTCAAACGTTAAAATCCTGCCTCCTTACTCCTCAACCAACAAAACAAATATACATGGGCTCATTCAATTTTGTCTCTATCCAACAGTCAAAAGGGTTTTTAGGCATTTGTAATTGAAATAATTGTATCAAGGCTGTTTTATTGTTTTTTTTATGTATGGGTAATGTAAGGGTTAAGCCATAGAGACTTATATTGACCAATAACACGTCTTCACCCCATAACCCAAACGTTAAAGTCCTGCCTGCTTACTCCTCAACCAACAAAGCAAATATACATGGGCTCATTCAATTTTATCTCTATCCAACAGTCAAAAGGGTTTTTAGGCATTTGTAATTGAAATAATTGTATCAATGCTGTTTTATTGGTTTTTTTATGTATGGGTAATGTAAGGGTTAAGCCATAGAGACTTATATTGACCAATAACACGTCTTCACCCCCTAACCCAAACGTTAAAGTCCTGCCTCCTTACTCCTCAACCAACAAAACAAATATACATGGGCTCATTCATTTTTATCTCTATCCAACAGTCAAAAGGGTTTTTAGGCATTTGTAATTGAAATAATTGTACCAAGGCTGTTTTATTGGTAACACTTTGTTTTTTTTATGTATGGGTAATGTAAGGGTTAACCCATAGACACTTATATTGACCAATAACACATCTACGCCCCCTAACCCAAACGTTAAGTCCTGCCTCCTTACTCCTGAACTGACAACAAATATACATGGGCTTATTCAGTTTTATCTCTATTCAAGGAATGGTCCATCCCTATGCAGTGTAAGTTTCCATATACATCTGCCAGAAATGCCACAAAACCTGCATTATAAGTCTGGCTTCAGGGGGTCTAAATGACTCTTCAGTCCGAGAAACCAGAGGGAATATACAGACAACTTGAGCTATTTTGCTGTTTTATTTTTTTTTTTTTTTTCTCAAAAAAGGCAAAAGCCGAATGCAACTGATTCCAAACAACACAGCATTGGTAATTCTATTTCATCAGCATTTTAATTGCGTTTCCCGTGTCACATTGTTTCAACTTGCTAAACTGAGAATTTCGGTTTGCAATTAAAATGCTATATTATACAAAAGCTGTGGCTCATAACTACCCATGCTGATCCTGTTAAAATCGCATTCCTGTTGAAAAACAAAGCATGCATTAGCATTTTTCTCTTTGTGATGACAGAAAGGGTTTTGTCTTTGGACCAAGGGTCTTATTTGGGTCCTGTATATATAATACATAACAACCATTCGATCCAAGGATAGTTACATTAGAGAGTTGTTAACTTCCCAATGTCTCCATAAATGCTAATTTCTCCCAACAACTAATTGGCAGGCATGGATTTGCAGCGAAATTCCGCCATTGGCAAATTGTTTTGCAAAACTACTGCAAAATTTGAGGTCATGTCTAAAAATGAGTGGTCGCATTAAAAAGTTGCAGTCACACTGAAAAAGTAGCATGGTATCCGAATTTCAATTCTTTTTTGCTGTTTTGCACATTTTCGGTAAAGTGAAACAGGACAGATTCACTCATCACTACCAACAATTATTATGTCCTAGTGGCCATAGAAGGACGTTGTCCCCTAAAATCCATCTACAAAAATGACTTCTTTCCTAACTACTGTTTCTTAGTAGAGTCTACCATAACTTCCATTTCTTAGAAGGGCCTTCTTTCTTAACATCCATTTTTTAGAAGAGCCTTCTCCCCTACTTTCCATTTCATAGAAGAGCTTTCTTCCCTAACTTCCATTTCTTTCAAGATCCTTCTCCCCTACTTTCCATTTCTTAGAAGAGCTTTCTTCCCTAACTTCCATTTATTAGAAGATCCTTCTTCCCTAACTTCCATTTCTTAAAAGAGCCTTCTCCCCTAACTTCCATTTCTTAGAAGATCCTTCTCCCCTACTTTCCATTTCTTAGAAGAGCTTTCTCCCCTAACTTCCATTTCTAACAAGATCCTTCTCCCCTACTTTCCATTTCTTAGAAGAGCTTTCTTCCCTAACTTCCATTTATTAGAAGATCCTTCTCCCCTAACTTCCATTTCTTAAAAGAGCCTTCTCCCCTAACTTCCATTTCTTAGAAGATCCTTCTCCCCTACTTTCCATTTCTTAGAAGAGCTTTCTCCCCTAACTTCCATTTCTTACAAAATCCTTCTCCCCTACTTTCCATTTTTCAGAAGAGCTTTCTCCCTTAACTTCTATTTTTTTTTAGAAGAGCCTTCTTCCCTAACCTCCTTTTCTTAGAATAGCCTTCCACCCTAACTTCCATTTCTTAGAAGAGACTTCTTCCCTAATTTCCAGTTCATAAAAGGTTCTACTCCCTTAACTTTCATCTCATAAAAGGTCATTCTCTCCTAACTTCCATTTTTTTAGAAGGGCCTTCTCCCCTAACCCCCTTTTCTTAAAAGAGCCTTCTACCCTAACTTCTATTTGTTAGAAGAGCCTTCTTCCCTAATTTCCAGTTCATAGAAGGTTCTGCTCCCTTAGCTTCCATCTCATAAAGGGGTATTCTCTCCTAACTTCCATTTCTTGTCCCTTAACATTTTTTATCTTCTAGAAATGTCTTTTTTCCCTAACTACCTTCTCCTAGAAGGGGCTTCTCACTGAACTCTTAATAATGCCACATACAAACATCTCATTAAAATAGATATATAAATACAACTATAAATAAACATTTAACACAAAATGAAGTTAATAAAAAGAAAATTAAACCACAAACAATGCAAATGCTTCATTAAACATGCCTACTCATATAATAATTACAATTATATTTATTACTTAAACTTCAGCTGTAAGACATTATCCACCCCCTGCTATGAAGTATGAAGATAATAGAAGTTACCATGGAGTTCTGTAGCCTTCAAAAAAGCTCCCTGTCTGTGACATGATTCCTGTACAGATCTGTGTGTCACTGAATTGTATTGTATGTGATGATAATTCCCCTATTTAAACTCAAACTTTATTTCTTAAATGCTTGTGCACACACTGACACTAACACATATATATATTCCAAATCAAAAAGGTATTCTAAATAGCTTGTGGTTTATTTATATTATTTTATCAAGGTGGAAGTGTTATTTTTGTTTGATCTACTGCAGAACATCTCAGATGAGGGGTTTCAAAGGTACATAAACTAGAAAGGCAGGTAGGATCTTTGACCCTTGACACTGGTATGGCCATTAAACTATGATTTTTGAGGGACAAGAACTAAAATTTTAAAACAAGACAACCGTGTCTATATTGCCTGACATAGGGTCAATTTCATTAACTTACTTTATACTGTTATGATAGACAGCAAGCGTCAAACATGTCTGTACCTTGGCCATGCTTGGATAGTCTCTGTAACCATCTAGTGCTAAGCGCAAACTTTCATTATCATGGTGGCTCAGTGGTAAACACTTTTACTTTGTAGCCCTGGAGTCTGAAGTTTGAATTGAGCATGGATACTATGTGCATGGAGTTTGTGTGGGTTTCTTGCAGGTACTATGGTTTCCTCCAAGATTCCAAAAACTTATATGCAAGTTGGCTCAGGATAAATCTGACCATAGTGTGTGGGATAAGGACCATCACTGGGGCAGGAATAGAATAATCTCTGTAAAGTGCTCCTTACACTTGCTTTCAAGGCCCAACGGCCTTTACTGGGTTGAAGTCTGGACCAAGGGGGGAAGCTGAGTTGCATGCAAAAGTTGGAGCAGGCAAAAATCACCGGAGTCAAAACAGCAATTAAGGCACACCCAGGAAATTGACACAGACCTATATTAGGGCATTGAACCCAGGTCAATCAGCTAGCTTCTATTAATTTAGAATTTTTGAACCAATCGCGATGATGGCATGCATCGGCGCATCACTACGTGGCATGCCAACGTTGTAACATTGCAGCTATGGGTGCCGCCATCTTTAATTGAAAGCCAAGCACTCCAAACCTGAGCACTTCTGACACTAAATAAATAGATTTGTTGTGATAATCAGAAAGGCATCTTCTTGACCAGAAACATATATTCCTAATTTTCAAAAGGAATGCAAATCTTCATAATAGTGTTACTCAGCATGGTCTACCAAAATGTTGTATAACCAACAGCCATATCAGAAAAGGATACTTTTTGTAGCACCAGGCACCAACTACATTTAGGTCCAGCTTTCTTAAGGTTATTTCAACAAGCCAATCTACACGGTAATATCTGTAGCAGAATGTCCTGCAGGCTAGCAGGCCATATGGGACTACCAAGTAGCCAATCACAGTCCTTATTTGGCATCCCCAAAGAACTTTTTTCATGCTTGTGTGACTTACCAACATTTTCTACCTATAAGTGTGGCTCAAGAGTAAAAAAGGTTGGGGATCCCGACTTAAGGTGCCCATACACCTTAAGATCCACTCGCTTGGCGATGTCACCAAGTGAGGGGATCTTCTCCCGATATCCCCACCTACGGGTGGGCGATATCGGAAGAATCCAGGCTAATTCGATTGTTTGGCCCTGGGCATAGGCAAAGTCCATCTGCCTATGCCCATGCCCATGAGGTCCCCGACTAGATTTTTAAACCTGCCCAATCGAGATCTGGCCGATTTCAGGCCAGATATCGGTTGGGCAGTCCCATCGGCAGTGCCCATACACGGCCCAATTAGCTGCCGAAACGGTCTAAGGGACCGATATCGGCAGCTAGAATTGGCTTGTGTATGGGGACCTTTCGACTTTCATTGGATCACTCTATTGTTTCAGTAATTCCTTTTGGGCTGCATACTTTTAAAGGTTGCAAAATACAATTGAAGAGTTCTATGGGAGGATAACTCAATATGTAAAGGGGACCTATGCTTTACATAGCAATGCCACTCCACCCAGCACCAATGTAGATGGACTGCCACACCTGCATTCTCCACCACATTATAATGGGTTAAAGAATAATGGAGCTGCAAACATCAAAAAGAAACAAAAACAAGCACAATTGTATTTTTATATTGGGGCCATAGATTCTACACATGCCATTGTTTTGCATTTTTACCCATCATGCAGCAGTAATGAGAGCGTAGCCTGGAGCTAAAGATATCCTGAATGCCGTTTCAAACCATCGATATGTCACTTACTAAAACGATGCAGAAAACAGAAGGAAGAGGGAGGTTATTTAGAAAGTGTTTGAATTCCAAGGCATTGTGAGAGGTCCATCAATCTAAGTTTAAAATTGATTGCACTTGGTGGACTCAATTCAGTCAAACACAATGTTTCCATTAATGAAGCTATTATCTCTGCATTGTTTAAATTTCCCTTCCTCTTGAAGCTGCTCATTTAAATGGATTAGGAAAATAGTTCCTTCCTTCTTTTATTCAAGTTTCTTTAACTAAAACTGAAATGGAAATGCACTTTCCTAGATACAGAAAACAGCAAAATAAACACAAATCAGATTATCTGAGGGGATTCTTGGCCTTTAGCTTTTGTAATGATTGCCATTGTTCTAGTCCACTGAACATAAAGGAAAACAATATTGATAGATCGTTGAATTACATATATCATAGCAAAACATTGACTGAACCTTAATGCACTAAGGCTGTACCTATAGCAACATGTGGCTCATTAATAACAGTCCAATTATGAACTAAAAAGGCTTGAAGCATGTTTCCAATAAATCACATATATGGCGCTTCATTATTGGCCAAGGAGAATATAATGGGGTCTTGTTTCTACTAATAGACCCTACTCAAATATACTGTATGCCAAACATGGTATCTAAAGATTAAAAAGACCATCAAATCTTACAAAGACAATGCTTGTAATGGTCCCAGTCTAGGTTGGATACAATCAGTAACCATGCAAGAACACTAGGATGGCAGTATAAATACCAAGGGATATGTAAGATGGGTTCCACTAAGATAACATGAAGCAAGAGTTCAGGCTGAAGGATGGGGGGTCTTAAAATGAGACATATAGGATACATGAGAAAACCTCTTGAAGGCAATTATGAATAATATATTGTGCTGTAAAAATGGCTCCTTTATTGGAGCTCCCTATAGATCTTCTCAGGTCCCTGTTTGTGTTTCAAATGAGGGGTGGGTGTGTCCTAACAGTCCATGCCAGAAGCACAGTAGGAGGGGAGTAGCCAATCACAGCCCTGCAGTCACACAAGCAAAGACAGGCTTCAGTTCCCTATCAGGTCAAAGGGGGCAGCAGGAAGTGGAACAGATGAATAGGGCTAAGGTGGTTATTTGGAGGCGTTTTCAATAAATCAGCCTGAAACACTACTTTTTAAAGCACATTTCTTCTATATTTCGATGAGAACAATTCATTGGCACAATGTTAATTTTCACACAATGGGCCTGATTCACTAAAGTGCGATAAAAATTATCGCACGCTTTTTTGCGGTAAAAAAGCTGCGTTAATTTGCGCGCGATTCACCATAGTATTATCGCGTGTGATAAATCGCCATTTTCGCATGCAGTATTTCTCGCGCTAGTTTTACCACATACGTTAATTTCCGCGCTGAAAAGAATACGATCGCATGATTCACCATAACTTTTGCGCGCTAAATATCGCATTCAGCTATGCGAAAATGAACACCTACTACAGGCAGGCGAAAAATTATAGAAAAGTACAGTAAATGAGTTTTTTGCAATAAAATATGGACTTTGCAGTGTTATTTATTGAAGTCTGTGTTTCCCCTAGAGTGACGCAGCCGCCAGTTTGCAGTGACATGTTCATTTTTAATACAGTAATTTTCCACAAGTATTGGCGTGTATGGCTAACATGGCGTGCGTTCATTTGCACGACAAGTGATGAAATGCTTCGCCAGGCATGGATTTGCAGCAAATTTTTGGACGTGCGTTGAATTTTTTCGCAGCGGATTTTTTCATGCGTTTCGCAAAACAATCCGCCAATGGCAAAATGCATGAAAAAATTCGCCACGCAAAAATTCACCGCACATCCAAAAATTTATACAAGCGTCAAAAAATAATAGTCGCGGGCAACAATTTTTTTGCCCGCACAACATTTTTGCCGTTTCGTGGATCTTTCGAAAGAATTTTTCACTAAAGATAACCAGAACACATTTGCTCATCACTAGTGGCTACTATTTATATGCTACCATTTATATGTGGCTACTATTTATATACACTATTTATATGCCGCGACAATTTTTATACACTATTTCTATGCTACCATTCATATGCGGCGACTATTCGCGTGCGTAATTTAGCGCATGTACCGGCAAATACCGCAATATCGCGCGTAAAAAAGCGCAAGTATGCTTATAGTGAATCATGCGAAAAGTCGCCAAAATCAAGACGCGGTAAAATTTTTAGCGCACACTAAAAATAGCGCACATTTTATCGCACTTTAGTGAATCAGGCCCAATATGTTTCCATTAAGTCAAATGAAGGTCTGAGCTACACCACTATGGTAACATCTCTATATGTGGATGGGTAGGAAATAGCAGAAATCAAGGATTGTAAATACTGTACATTTTAGGATTCAGTAATTCTCAAATTCAATATGTCTAAGGTTTTATAATATATGGGAAAAGATAACACTATTGTGAAATATTCAAATGTTAGTACAGGTATGGGATCCCTTAGCCGGAAACCTGTTATCCAGAAAGCTCCAAATTACGGAAAGCTCGTCTGCCATAGACTCCATTTTAATCAAATAATTCAGAATTTTAAAACTGATTTCCTTTTTCTCTGTAGTAATAAAACAGTACATGTACTTGATCCCAACTAAGATATAATTACCCCTTATTGGGGGCAGAACAGCCCTATTGGGTTTATTTAATGGTTAAATGATTCCCTTTTCTCTGTAATAATAAAACAGTACCTGTACTTGATCCCAACTAAGATATAATTACCCCTTATTGGGGGCAGAACAGCCCTATTGGGTTTATTTAATGGTTAAATGATTCCCTTTTCTCTGTAATAATAAAACAGTACCTGTACTTGATCCCAACTAAGATATAATTACCCCTTATTGGGGCAGAACAGCCCTATTGGGTTTATTTAATGGTTAAATGATTCCCTTTTCTCTGTAATAATAAAACAGTACCTGTACTTGATCCCAACTAAGATATAATTACCCCTTATTGGGGCAGAACAGCCCTATTGGGTTTATTTAATGGTTAAATGATTCCCTTTTCTCTGTAATAATAAAACAGTACCTGTACTTGATCCCAACTAAGACATAATTACCCCCTTATTGGGGCAGAACAGCCCTATTGGGTTTATTTAATGGTTAAATGATTCCCTTTTCTCTGTAATAATAAAACAGTACCTGTACTTGATCCCAACTAAGATATAATTAATCCTTATTGGAAGGAAACCAATCCTATTGGGTTTAATTAGTGTTTTATTGATTTTTTAGTAGACTTTAGGTATGGAGATCCAAATTACGGAAAGACCCCTTAACCGCAATACCCTTGGTCCCCTGGATAACAGGTCCAATACCTGTACTTAGTGGCAGAGAAGCTCCTGCTTTCAGGTGGCAGTGAGCTGCCAGTTATTATGGATGGCAAAAAGCCACCTCTGGCATCTTTAAAAGACACATTTTTGTTTTTTAAAAAATATCACCCTCTGCCCTTGCAATACAGACCCCCCCTTGACTCACTCTGACATTTCATTTATTGATAGTGGGCAAATTTTCCCTAGTGCAGTGATCCATAGCAACCAATCAGCAATTAGCTTTAGTCAATTTGCTACATTTGACGGTTTACTGTTCTGGGACAAATTTGTCCACTTTTTGTAAATAAGTTTCATAATGAGAAATAAAAAAAATGTATGCTGTCTTATTATATTAGGAATACCCGCACTCCTTCTTTGCTTAGTTATTATCACATTTTTTTTCCACATTTCGCAATGTTTATCGTGAAACTGCTGCAAAAAATGCACAGTTTAAGAATTTTTTGCCGTTTTGAAAATTTTTCAGCAGTTTGGCAAATTTTTCGACTAAGCAAAACAGGGCAGATTCGTTCATCACTATCAAAGGGTTTTTGCAGATATTTAGTGTTAGTAAATCTAATGTTAATATCCCCTTAATTATTTCAATAATTACGCTACAGTCTATGTTGCTCCGGTTAATGTTATTCCGATATCACCATGGGCCTTAAGACAAAACTGTTACTTGTTGATACAGATCTGTTAATGCTGACCCATACAGTTTGATGATTTTTTCCGTTATATTTACTTATTTTGTAGTAACAAATAATAATTCAGATTCAATTCAGTAAGAAAAAGGTGAAAACTCATGGACGAAATTCAATTTGTGATGCAATTCAGTTCAGAAAAACTTTCATTACATGAAAACTCTATAGAAGTTTAAGGAAAAAACTAACTGAAGTTGGGAAAAGTTTTCTCGCCTCGAATGAAACCTCATCCATGGGTTTTCACATGAGAAACCATGAGATAACCTTTTTCTCATTGAATTGAATCCGGTCCTTTATTGGGGTTCATTTATCAACACCGTGCATATTTGAAACCAATCAAATTGTAAGCTCTTTTGGGCAGGGCTCTCTTCAGCTCGTGTATCGGTTATTGATTGCTTTATATGTTACTCTGTATGTCCAATGTATGAAACCCACTTATTGTACAGCGCTGCGGGATATGTTGGTGCTTTATAAATAAATGTTAATAATAAATAATAATAATCCATTTTTCCACTTTCAGCTGGCTGAAAAAAAAAAGTCAATCACTGATTGGTTTCTATGGCCTATTGCCTACGGGCAAATTTGCCCAGTGTTGATAAAAGAGCCTAATTGTGCTTTTAGATATATGGACACATAACATTTCCCTTTGCACTTATTTTGTTAATTAATTAATTTAAAAAATAAATGATAGAGATAGAATGAGCGCTGTAAGATTTTTTGTTGCCTATGAATTTGGCAGACATCCCTATAATGCGCCGTTGGTGTGTTCCAGTTTTCAGTTTGGATGCAAGTTAGATTGCCCCCGCTAGGAATGAAATAGCACGAGCACATCATGAGCAATGGCCGGCTTCCAACTAGAAGATGTGCTGACAAAGTTGAACTATGCGAGAGTCCAACGTAAACAGACTGAAAGCAAAAAACTCTTTTTGGAAAGGCTGGAAAAGTGCCAAGAGCAGGCAGCCCACCTTTCAGCATATGCATTAGAAGAAATGGAATTCTCATATAGGGCCGTGACAAGTCCCCAAAAGAAATAAGTAAACATTATAAATAATACACTCCTGCCTCGAGGCATTCGAGTCTAAGAAGATTTGTAATTTCTGTTTTTCTGTGCCTAGAAATATGAGCCGGAGATGAGTTAAGCTACCGCTAGCAATCTGCCAAAATGTTAATAGAGTAAAAAGTATTTTTTTGCATAACCATATGTCTCCCTTGGTACATTCAGTAGTGCTTCTTAGTTAACTGAAACCCTCTATTCTGAGTGGAGGGTAATTGCTAAAGGCTACTGACAGTAAGCCGAGGGTTTCTCTACCAGGGAGGAATACTGTCTGAGCATGTAACACTCTAGTTCTCAGGATCCTTTTCCCTCCTAACAATGTGTAATATTCTATAAAGTAGTGTAGTCTAGGGACTTTTTCTGGAAACCTTATTGTAACTAGTTATGTTTGCATAAAGAAATCAATTCATGGAACTCTTCATACTGTTCTTTTCTGCCAAACACTTAGGGGGAGTTTTTTTCAAGATTTTTTCTGCTAAAAAAAACTCAAATTCAAATCATGGTCCAAAAACTCCAATGTCGGGAGTTTATTAAGTGCAAAAAACCCGATACAGTAACTCAAATGTCAACATTTGCCATCTAAAAGCTTGTGAGCCTCTATAGAAGTCAATGGGAGTTGTCCTAGGTAAAGTCAAGCCATATTTTCAATTCGAGATTAATAGATTATAGGGAGCATTCGATATGTGAGTTTATCCGATTTAGAAAAAAAAACTCGAATTCACAAACTTGAAAATTGATAAATAAGTCCATTGGGGGGGGCATTTACTAACCTTCAAATTTTTCTGTGCAAAAATACAATTTTTTTCACCATTTATTACAAAACAGCCTTCTAAAAGAGGTCATGTAGAAGTCTATGGCAGGTGTCTTTTTTACAACTGGAAGATCTTTCTTTGCATTGTGGTTTTAGAGTTTTTTAGGGGGGTTACACTTTTCATTAGTTACACTTTCATTCGTTACGTTTTTCCGTATCTTTTTTCTTTTGTGCTTTGTCAATTCGGATCTTTTAACAAATGGCTAGACATTCATGGTTTTAGTGGAAATGAAGTTTGTTGTGGTTTCAAAAAACTCTAAAGCTATGAAAATCCGAATGTTGATAAATCTGCCCCTTTTACTTTCTCGCTTTATGGCTGGGCATCTAAAGATACAAAATGCACATTTAGACCAAAAAATGTAAAACTATGCTCATAAGTTAAAGTATATTAAGTTCTCACCAATAGTATAGATGGGCCTGGGTGCTCATACCCCAGACCTTCAGCTTGAGGGGGCCACGTAGGAAATCCAAAAAATGAGAACGGCAGGCACTCCAGGACTTGAAGAAAAGTATCAGACAGCAGGCTCTAACAATTGAAATAAAATCAAAAAGTTTATTATACTAACACATAATGCTACATAGCTACGAAATGCGTAAGGCTGTGTAGCATTAGGTGTTAGTATAATAAACTTTTTGATTTTATTTAAATTTTTGGAGCCTGCTGTCTGATACTTTCCATCAAGTCCTGGAGTGCCTGCCATTCTCATTTTTTGGATCATCTAAAGATACAGTCAAGATCAGAGCTAATGTCCATAGAACAAAGCAGGATCAAGTACACTTCCAAAATGCTCATTCATGTTCACAACAAGACGTTCTACCTTATCCTTTGGGGACCCCCATTGGCATACTACTAATGCAGCTATCTACTGTAGAAAATGTATGAACTGATGTACCGTCAGTCACTCCCTAGAGGAAGAATCTATATCAGATCTGACTACCCTGATAGATTGCCTGTCTGCAACCATAAAGAGGGCAAGATAAGAGCATTACATATCTAAGAAACTTACATACTACAAGATTAATAGCGATAATCAGTAGCTATATTGACATGGTTCTGATAACAAATTCAGCAGATTATTTACATATAAAGGCTTACATAGAATTGATGATCAGCTGAGTGTCCAGGAGAACATTAAATTATGTAAACTTTCCTAAATAATGCAAACATTGCTAAGCCTTTCATTTTTTCCCACCTGCCTGGGAGTCCTATGTTCAACATCTGTCAAATAAATGTAACTTTTAAGCCAAATAAGTGAAGGAGAAATATTCAGTCTGTTGTTTATCAAATTTATCGGGTTTATTAAATAAAATAACCAGGACTAGGCCAAGTCAGCCGGGCAGTCTAGGCAACCTATCCGGGGTTGGGTAGGGTGAGGTTAAGCGTAGAGATGTAGCGAACTGTTCGCCGGCGAACTAATTCGCGCGAACATCGGGTGTTCGCAAGTTCGCAAACTTTTCGCACATGTTCGCAATTTGGGTTCGCGTGGCGTTTTTCCGCTGCGTTTTTTCTCGGCCTAAAAATGCCACACAAGCCACACATGGTGTTTTTCAGCAAATCCCAGTTTCCATGGTGCTAATAGTGCGAAATAGCAAAAAACGCTGCGTATTTCCGCTAGGTCTGCCAGCTGCCTTTGCGTATACATAGGAAACGCTGTGTCAACAACGTATTTTTCTGTGAAATTTTTGCCCTTGATCCCCCTCCTGCATGCCACTGTCCAGGTCGTGGCACCCTTTAAACAACTTTAAAATCAGTTTTCTGGCCAGAAATGGCTTTTCTAGGTTTTAAAGTTCGCCTTCCCATTGAAGTCTATGGGGTTCGCAAAGTTCGCGAACTTTCGCACTTTTTGGCGTAAGTTCGCGAACGCGTTCGCAAACTTTTTTTTTGAGATTCGCTACATCCCTAGTTAAGCGACCTGTGGTGTTGGGAGATGAGGGTCTGGACCACACGTAGGAAAAAGGTAGAGTTACAGTATGTGCCAACTACTCCACCACCACCCTAGGCACGTATCTCTTCTGCCTACGCATAGTTCCAGCCATGAAAATAACTCTGTCTGCTCCTCATAGCTTTGGAAACAAAACAATTTAAAACTGAACACATACACCATTCACACGCTAAATGGCTAATTGTTATACACGGCAGAGAAGCAAGAGCAGCAATGTATTATGCATTTAAATCTATGCTAATCAGCCAATAAACATATGGAAAATATATGTGCCCCATTTATGATGGGACGATGTGGGAATTCTAAACTCACTTGAATTTGTCCTCTTAAACATGCTGTGGAGCAATGTTTTTCACATCAAGTCTGGGGAAGCTAAAAACCTTTTTTTATTTCCAATTTTTTCCTGACTGTGATGTATTGACACCTTTATTAAAGCTCATACTTAGTTGTTGGACTGAGTGTCCCAACACAGTCCAACAAGTGAATACCATTCTCTTTAATGGGGTGCCTAGCATTCTACAAAGCTCAACAGCAATACTGAGCACTAACACCCATTTTTGGATCCTTAATTCCAAGAACTAATTGCCATGGGAGGTTTTTAATAAAGACTTGATGAAGTCAAGCCTGCCCAAACCGGCACCTACATTAGGTTGGACTATACTATGTGCCATATGTGGTTACTGTATATAATTGACATAGCATTTATGTTGCCTTATGGTTTGGGGGTAGTGATAGGCGAAATGTTTCGGCAGGCATGGATTCGCAATGAATTTCCACATTTCACCATTGGCGGATTGTTTCGCAAACAAATAAAAAACAACCAAAACAAACAGATAAAAAAATTAGCCGCAGAAAAATTCGTTGCACGTCCAAAAATTGACGCAAGAATAGTCGCATGTCCAAAAATTGTCGCAAGAATAGTTGCGGGCGTCAAAAGAATAGTAGCGCGTCAAAAGAATAGTCGCAGGCAACAATTTTTTATTTCCGCACGACATTCTCGCTGTTTCGTGAATTTTTCGCCATTTCACAAATCTTTTGAAAGATTCGCAAATTTTTCGGCGAAGCAAAATGGGACAGATTCGCTCTTCACTATTTGGGGGCATTATATATGGAAATGGCACCGTCCAAAAATTGTCTCGGGCGTCAAAAGAATAGCTGCACGTCAAAAGAATAGTCCCAGACAACAATTTTTTCGCCATTTCGTGAATTTTACACCATTTCATGAATCTTTTGAAAGATTCGCAAATTTTTTCGTGAAGCAAAACGGGACAGATTCACTCTTCACTATTTGGGGGCATTAAATATGGAAATGGCACCATCCAAAAATTTACGCAAGAATAGTCATGTGTCAAAAAATTGTTGCAAGAATTGTCACGGGCGTCAAAAGAATAATCGCGCGTCAAAAGAATAGTCGCAGACAACAATTTTTTTGCCGTTTCGTGAATTTTTCACCATTTCACGAATCTTTTGAAAGATTCGCAAATTTTTTTGCGAAGCAAAATGGGACAGATTTGCTCTTCACTATTTGGGGGCATTATATATGGAAATGGCACCGTCCAAAAATTGTCGCAAGAATAGTCACGGGCGTCAAAAGAATAGTTGCATGTCAAAAGAATAGTCGCAGACAACAATTTTTTTGCCGTTTCGTGAATTTTTCACCATTTCACGAATCTTTTTGAAAGATTCGCAAATTTTTTTGTGAAGCAAAATGGGACAGATTTGCTCTTCACTATTTGGGGGCATTATATATGGAAATGGCTCCATCCAAAAATTGACGCAAGAATAGTCGCATGTCCAAAAATTGTCGCAAGAATAGTCACGGGCGTCAAAAGAATAGTTGCATGTCAAAAGAATAGTCGCAGACAACAATTTTTTTGCCGTTTCGTGAATTTTTCACCATTTCACGAATCTTTTGAAAGATTCGCAAATTTTTTTGCGAAGCAAAATGGGACAGATTTGCTCTTCACTATTTGGGGGCATTATATATGGAAATGGCACCGTCCAAAAATTGACGCAAGAATAGTCGCATGTCCAAAAATTGTCGCAAGAATAGTCGCATGTCCAAAAATTGACGCAAGAATAGTCGCATGTCCAAAAATTGTCGCAAGAATAGTCGCATGTCCAAAAATTGTCGCAAGAATAGTCGCATGTCCAAAAATTGACGCAAGAATAGTCGCATGTCCAAAAATTGTCGCAAGAATAGTCGCATGTCCAAAAATTGACGCAAGAATAGTCGCATGTCCAAAAATTGTCGCAAGAATAGTCACGGGCGTCAAAAGAATAGTTGCATGTCAAAAGAATAGTCGCAGACAACAATTTTTTTTTCCGCACAACATTTTCGCCGTTTCCGGAATTTTCCGCCATTTCACAAATCTTTTGAAAGATTCGCAAATTTTTCGGTGAACCAAAACGGGATAGATTCGCTCTTCAGTATTTTTGGGCATTATATATGAAAATGGCACCGTACTTACTATGTGCTCTGGGATGTATAAAACCATATTATTCTGGAATAGTTTATGTGAAAATAATATTTATAATGAAAGGTCTTCTGAAAGGCATTGTAGATGGAAATGTCACTTAATTTATCCTTCTTTGATACATGAGTTAGCCCTGGGATGCTATGAAGGGATCAGTGTAGAACGATATACATTCATGTTCACGTAGATATAGTCTTTTTGCAAATGCAACGCACCTCTTTAATCCTTAGATAAGAATAACACACATAATCTGGGGAAATGAAGAGGATAAAGAAAGGTTTCTCTAAATGAACTCTCTAATTATTCCATTCCAGGACATATCTTTTTAATAATATTGCAATTAAAAATCACAAGAAGCCGTTAAAGTTCTACAAACATAATTAAACCTCAGGAAATGTAATAAGGGCATTAAGGTACCTGTGTATCTGGAAATTGAGCTCCACTGGTTCGTATTTATATCAATGGAGATACAAATTGACAAACTGCTGGTTAATGGAAACTGAGAAATTACTATAACCAACTAATGAACTCCGCCGAGATAGCACTCAATTTTAATTGCGTTAAGTAGGCGCAGAGCAATCCATTAGGCATTAAGGTACTGATAGATCCAAATAGATGTGGGAATTAAAAGCGGGTCATTGAGAGCATTAAAAAAAGAAGAGGACTATAGTGAATTTGAGTTTTTTACCTTTTTCTGCAGAAAGTTATATAGTAACATGGTAGATGAAAAAAAGACAAGTGTCTATCAAGATGAATTTTTTTTGTCAAAATGGTTTTGTCTGATTACTTTTTGATCAAGGGATAGCTACAAAGAAAAACGTCTGAGCCTTGGAAGGGAAAAGTCCTTCTTTACTCTAAATGGGAAATCAGACCAGTTACTGGTAGTGATGGGCGAAATGTTTCGCCAGGCATGGATTCGCAGGGAATTTCCATGTTTTGCCACTGGCGGATTGTTTCACGAAGCGGATGAAAAAATTTGCTGCAGAGAAATTCACCACACGTCCAAAATTTGTAGCCGGCGTCAAAAAACAATAGTCGCGGGTGTCAAAAGAATAGCTGCGCGACTAAATAATAGCCGCAGGCGACAAAATAATAGCCGTGCAACAGAATAATAGCCGCGGGTGACAAAATAATAGCTGTGCAACAGAATAATAGCCGCGGGCGACAAAATAATAGCCGTGCAACAGAATAATAGCCGCGGGTGAGAAAATAATAGGACGTGCGACAAAATAATAGCCGCGGGCGACGAAATAATAGGCGCGCAACAAAACAATAGCCGTGAGACAAAATAATAGCCACACGTGACAAAATAATAGCTGCAGGTGACGAAATAATAGCCGCGGGCGACAAAACAATAGCCGTGCGACAAATTAATAGCCGCGGGCAACAATTTTTTTTGCCACACGACATTTTCGCCGTTCCGTGGATCTTTTGAAAGATTTGCGAATTTTTCGGCAAAGCGAAACGGAACAGATTCGCTCATCACTAGTCACTGGGTTTCTTTATTTTTCAGAAACCATGAATAAACTCATTTCCATCTTTCTATCAAAAGATCTGAACTAAAAAAGCAAGAATGGGAAAAAGTCGCTGAAAAGTCATGGAAGCAACAACTTGTTTGACTTGACGTGATAACCATGACTTTTCTATAGTGCCACACAAAGCCAGGGTCAAAAACACCCGAAAACATAGAAAAACATGAAGCAAAGAAAGATCTTCCAATTGTAAAAAGGGGCATCCACCATTGACTTCTACATGATCTCACCAGGTTTTGGGTGGTGTGTATTTTTGGATTTTGTTGCATAGTAAATCTTCGAAAAGTTGCCATTTTTTCCCATTACTTTTTGGGGTTTTTGGAGACAGAAAGCCTGACCCAAAAAAGCTGCCGCTTAGTAAATGTCCCCTTAAGAGTTACGTTCAGTGACAATGTATTTTCTTCTTTCTTTGGTAATGCAAACATCATGTACATATGCCAGTGTAATGAACAGCTTCAGTAAGAGAATTCTACAACTCCTCAGCTCTTATTGGTTTTTTTCACAATACGATGAAAGCAACTTCACATAGAAAATAATTTTCTACCATTTACAATTTTATTTTTGAACCAACAAATGTATTTGTAGCTGTAATATTGGTGTGTAGGCGCCATCTCCATGCATTGTGCCTGAGTCTGAGCTTTCAGCCAGCGCTACACATTAGAACTGCTTTCAGCTAACCTATTGTTTCTCCTACTCCCATGTAACTGGAGGAGTCCCAAGCCGGACTTGGATTTCTTACTATTGAGTGCTATTCTGATACCTACTGGGAGCTGCTATCTTGCTCCCTTCCCATTGTTCTGCTGATCGGCTGCTGGGAAGGATGGGATATCACTCCAACTTGCAGCACAGCAGTAAAGTGTGACTGAAGTTCAAATAAGTTGCACAATCTGTGATGAATTTCTTGAGATAATAAGTATAACTCCATGGTGAATGGTCCACGAGGCAACCAAATACATTGGATATGATGCTATAGCATGACAAGCCTTCCCAGTATGTATTCTCCTTTCAATCAAGGCTTAGCTATTGATTTTTACATCTATGGAGCTGCCACATACTTCTCATCCAAATATTTTTATAGCCAGTTGTCTATTACATTATTTATCCACTTACACACAAATAAGCAATGAGCATGTACAGTGGAGTGAATAAATAATGTATGGTGTGTTGTGTAACACCATCCGTAATGACAGATTTTAGATGGAAAATAGATTGCCTGCATGTAATTCTCCTCTTGCTATTTACTCTTCAATGGACATGATTGATGATTCATTAGCAAAACATATCTAAGATCTGTACATTTGTCTGCAGAAAGAGAAAGACACAAGAATGCATTCTGCTGGAATTGCTTGTAATGCTTTAAAGAGATTTTGAAAGCGAGCTAAAAAAGAAATCTTAGGAAATACTGAGAAACAGAAAAAGGCAGAGTCCTGGAAAATCTCCAGTAAATAGTTTCAAAGTGGACTTCTTATTAAAGTTCCTGATGTGTGATATTTTATCTTTAGGTGTCTTTATATTGGAAAATCAAATATATCCCCGTGTCACATCTGTTGCCAAATGTAGATCCGAAATGTATTCTCACAAGCGGAGGGGATGCATTGAAACACTGGGTTAATAACGCTCAGTATCAGCCTGTATATATAGTATTAGCCAAGGCAATTTGTCATTATTGAGTTGTACAAAATGAAAGGGAATAGATGTAGGAAAAGGATAGAGATACAGGGGAGTTATCCGAGGGAGAGGGATAGAAACAAGGAAGCTTGGATTGATAGAGGAATGAGATACAATAAATGACAAACATTGTCTGTGTATAGATAGATAGATAGACAGATAGATAGATAGATAGATAGATAGATTGTGGATAGATAGATAGATAGATAAATAGATAGAAATATAGATAGGTAGGTAGATACATAATGGATAGATAGATAGATAGATAGAAATATAGATAGGTAGGTAGATAGATAATGGATAGATAGATAGATGATAGATAGATAGATAGATAGATTGTGGATAGATAGATAGATAGATAGATAGATAGAAATATAGATAGGTAGGTAGATAGATAATGGATAGATAGATAGATAGATGATAGATAGATAGACAGATAGATAGATAGAAATATAGATAGGTAGGTAGATAGATAATGGATAGATAGATAGATAGATAGATAGATAGACAGACAGACAGATAGATAGAAATATAGATAGGTAGGTGGATAGATAGATGGATGGAAATATAGATAGAAAGATAGATAATGAATAGATAGATGGATAGATAGATAGATAGGTAGATGATAGATAGATAATGGATAGATAAATAGATAGTGATGAGCAAATCTGTTGCTCTGTTTTTTGACGTAAATGCGTCTTTCTTGATGTGGCCTCACCTTTTTTTGACAAGGCCGCACCTCTTTTGATGTAACTGCGTCTATTTTGACACGCCTGTGAATTTTCGCTCTGAAATTTCATGGAAGTTTTTTGCCAATGCAAAAAGCAGAAATTCACTGCAAATCCCCATGCCTGGGGAAAATGTTCACTCATCACTATAGATAGATAGAGACAGACAAATGGACAGACGGATGGACAGGCAGACAGACGGACAGACAGATAGATATGTAGATAGACAGACAGACAGATAGATAGATAGATAGATAGATAGATAGACAGACAGACAGACAGACAGACAGACAGATAGATAGATAGATAGATAGATAGATAGATAGATAGATAGATAGATAGATGGTTCATGGTCTATTATCAAGTGTTAAATCCTTGCTTCCTGAAACAATATTGTTTCATTGTAATTCTGTCAATTATTTCATTAAAAAAATCTGCCGATTGCAGTTGTCAAATCTAATTTATTAAAATAATTTTTAAACATGTTTCAATAGCGGCAGCTTTTCTTTAGAAAGAATGGGGTCGATCTCCATGAACCCAGCAATAGACTCACACAATAATCTCAGTATAAAAGCAAACTGAGCATTTTAGCATTGGGAACTGTGAATCTAGTTTTCAAAAAGGCATTTAGGCTTTGCCGGGTGAATTCGTCTAATATTAAACAAGAGAATAGACGGCTGCGTGGGTCAGATGCATTGGGATCTTTCCATTTACCCTCGCTGGAAGGTTGTTCATTCCATTGTTAAATGTTCAGATGAGACTGTTACTGAGAGCCAGTGATCTACACACGCCGCTAATATTTCTCTTTTATTCCGTGTCACATCCAGGAATTGAAGTTATTCCCTTTATTGACAATCCTTTATATCACATGGTTATGTTTCCGAGGACAACAAGCATAGTGTCCTCCAAAAGGACAATATTTCCTATGATACAAATGCTCTGCCACTGCCATTTTATGAAAAACAAAACCCTTTGGGATATGGAGCCCATATTATGAAGTTGCAGGTGTTTCATAATTAGCGATGAGCGAATTTTGTCGCCAGGTATGGATTCACAGCGAATTTCCGCATTTTGCCATTGGAGAATTGTTTCACAAAACTTCAGAGAAAATTTGCCATAGAAAAATATGTTGTGTGTCAAAAAAATAACTGTGGTCATGTCAAATTGGGCGTGGTTGTGTCAAAATGGGTGTGGTCTTTTCAAAATGGGTGTGGTCTAGTCAAAATGGGAGCAGTCATGTAAAAATAGGCACTGTCATGTAAATTTGGACACGACTGCGTCAAATTGGGTGTGGTTGTGTCGTAATGGGCGTGGTCGTGTAAAAATAGGCACCGTCGTGTGAATTTGGACATGGTACGTCGAAATGGGTGTGGTTGTGTCAAAATGGGCGTGGTCACGTGAAAAATAGGCACAGTCATGTAAATCTGAACACCATTGCGTCAAAATGGGCGTGGTTGTGTAAAAAATGGGTGTGGTCACGTAAAAATAGGCACCGTCATGTGACTTTGGACACGGTTGCGTCAAAATGGGTGTGGTTGTGTTGAAATGGCCGTGGTCATGTAAAAATAGGCACAGTCATGTAAGTTAGGATACTGTTGCGTCAAAATGGGTGTGGTTGTGTTGAAAGGGGCGTGGTCATGAAAAATAGGCACAGTCATGTAAGTTTTGACACAGTTGAGTCAAAATAGGCGTGGTCATGTAAAAATAGGCACAATCATGTAAATTTGGACACCATTGCGTCAAAATGGGTGTGGCTGTATCGAAATGGGCGTGGCCATGTAAAAATAGGCACAGTCATGTAAATTTGGACACAGTTGCGTCTAAATGGGTGTGGTTGTGTTGAAATGGGCGTGGCCATGTAAAATAGGCACAGTCATGTCAAAATGGGCATGGCCACAGAAAAAAAAATACGATGGCGACAAAAAAATTGTGCGTCTAGCGTGTTTCGCTGATTTTTTGCTGTTTCGCTAATTTTACTGTTGTTTCGCTAATTTTTCACGAAGCGAAACGAGACAGATTCACTCATCACTATTCATAATACATTTGGGCCAAAAGTCTGTAGATATCTGCTCAGGTCCTATACATCAGTATTAAGACAGCTCAGTCTCTAAAACATACCTTTTGGATATTCAATTAATTGGAATATGAACCTTCTATAGATCCCTCTAACATTACACTATGAATATGGAAGAGGACTCTCCAGTATCCTGCAACTTATTCCAACTAGAGTTTGAAATTTATATATGAGGGTTTGAAAACTATCCTGTCAATATTTTTGTCAAGCAGAAACTTGACAAAAATACATAGGTTTGTTATGTTACGATCCAAATGGCCAGAAGTTTTCCTTCTATAGCACTCAATTATTGCAGAGAAGCGTAACGTTCACTTATACAAACCGAGGCATTTATGTTTAAATCAAAGTAAAGAATAACAATTTTGCTATGTAAGGAGAATCGCACTGTATAATGATCGTTGCATCATTTCTCTATCTGCAAATGGTCTCAGTAAAACAAACCCAATTGCCCACTGAGACAATCGGGAATGCCATTAAATGTGCAGCTAAAGACTTATCTTAGTAATAAATGGAAATGTACCAATTTGCTGACTAAAAACTAAAGTAGAATTATTTTTTTTTCCCATTACTTGACCTGTACAGTTAAATATATATTCACCGTTGTTTAAACTGCATTAAATGAAATGATGTCTCATTGGATTTCTTTTAGTTTGTGCATTTTCCTATTCATTAGAGCTAGTCAGAGTGAAATCAATGTAGAACAGGGTTCCCCAACCTTTCCTACCCATGAGCCACAGTCAAATGTAAAAAGACTTGCAGAGCAACACAAGCACCATAAAAGTTCATGGAGGAGCCAAATAAGGGCTGTGATTGGCTATTAGGGGCCTCTATGCACCCTATCAGCTTACAGGGGGCTTTATTCGGTAGCAAATCTTGTTTTTATTCAACCAAAACTTGCCCCCAAATCAGGAATTCAAAAATAACTCCCTGGTTTGGGGCCACTGAGAGCAACATCCAAGGGGTTGGGGAGCAACATGTTACCCCTGAGCCACTGGTTGGGGATCACTGATGTAGAACAAAAGCAAAGTATTTGTAATATATTGTATTTTTTGGGGAAAATTATCATCCAAAGATTTGGTTTGAAAATTTTACTACCAAAATACAGAACAGACAGACACAGACAGACTTAGGGGCCCATTTACTTACTCACGAACTGGCCGAATGCGTCTGATTGCGTTTTTTTCGTAATGATCGGTATTTGGCGATTTTTTCGAAATCCGAATCCGAATGTTGCGTAAAATCTGGCGATTTTTTCGTAGCATTAAAACTTGCGCGAAAAGTCGCGCCTTTTTCATAGCCATTCCGAAATGTTGCGATTTTTTCATAGCGTTCGGATTCATTCAAGCTTCAGTATGGTGACTTTTCTTTAGCCAGGTTGGAGCTGCAGGGTGCCATTGAGTCCTATGGGAGGATTCCAAAATCATGCTAAGTCTGAAAGTTTCGCCCGCCGCTTACGAGCGCTCAATACGAAAAAGTTGCGACAAGATGCGAGCGAATCGTAATGGCTACGAAAAACTCACGCTTTTTCGCGAAAATCGTATTGGTAACGAAAAAGTCGTGACAATTTCCGAAAAGTCGTAAAGGCGCCGAAAAAAATCGCAAAAGATACGAAAAAGACGCAAAATGTTCGTTTTCCAATCGGAATTTTTCCAATTCGGATTCGAATTTGTGTCTTAGTAAATCAGCCCCTTAGTAAGGGAATGCATTGTGTAAAACCAACATGTATCAGTCCCCCCCTAAAACTGAATGGGTAATTATTAGTGATGAGCGAATTTTTTCGCCAGGCATGGATTCTATTCAAAATTCTGCATTTTGCCATTGGCAATTTTTTGTTCACAAGACTGCTGAAAATTCTCACCACCAAAAATTTGCAGTTGCCTCAAAATAGGCAAAAAAAATGTGTGAAAGGTGACTAGCTTCACCATAAAATTCGCGAAACGGCAAGAAAATTTGCAAAACGGCGAAAAATTCGCGGAACACATTTGTTGTGCAAATTTTTTGTTGCCCGCGTCTATTTTATTCGTCGCCCGCACTTTTTTGATGCGACCGCACCCAATTTGATGCGACTGCACCCTTTTTTTAACACAACTGCGCCCAATTTGACGCGACCGTGCCCAATTTGACCTGTGCAAAATTTTTTTTCCGTGTGACTAATTAATCTGTAGCAAATTTTCAAGGAAGTTTCGTGAAACAATTCTCCAATGGCGAAATGCGGAAATTTGCTGTGAATCCATGCCTGCCAAAAAAATTCGCTCATCTCTAGTATTGGCATAATAAGCAAGAAATCCCCTTAGGGTAACAGGGAAACCCAACATGTGACCCTGGTCAGTTTGGTAAATGCTATGCTGTGATAATAATATTTGTTATCCTCTTATATAAAGTTCATTTTTGTGTTTATGGAATAAACAATTTAAACCTATGCACTTGTATCTGTCACTGTGTCCATTTGATAAGGCCATATAGACAATTATGTGAATATCAACGTTCCATGGTAGAAGGTTGGACAGTGTTTGTTTGTGCAGAATCCGATAAATATTCCCCAGAATGCACCTACTGTACCTTTCTACATCTCTTTGTATATTAGTTTAAGGCAACAAGAAAAAATGCATTGACCAAAGTACATTTCTCACATGCATGCCTACTTGAATCCTGAGAGGTATGCCTTCAAGCTACATAAAATGTTAAGTCAACATAAAAGCAATATTTACCTTTAATGTAATGTATTCTTGCATTGAGAAAACTGAGCATTTTAAGGAATCGTGCGGTGCTTAATGTCTATGGCAAATACCAAGGGAATTGAAACAGATAAAACATTAAACACGGGGTATACAGGAGTCAAGCCAAAACGTATGTAAAGAACAAGAGGTGGTGATTTTGCATTGTTTGTAGATACAGTACAGGGATCCCTTACCAGGAAATCCATTACCTAGAAAGTTCTGAATTACGGAAAGGCCATCTCCCATAGACTCCATTATAAGCAAATAATTCCAATTTTTAAAAATGATTCCCTTTTCTCTGTAATAATAAAACAGTACCTGTACTTGATCCCAACTAAGATATAATTACCCCTTATTGGGGCAGAACAGCACTATTGGGTTTATTTAATGGTTAAATGATTCCCTTTTCTCTGTAATAATAAAACAGTACCTGTACTTGATCCCAACTAAGATATAATTACCCCTTATTGGGGGCAGAACAGCCCTATTGGGTTTATTTCATGGTTAAATGATTCCCTTTTCTCTGTAATAATAAAACAGTACCTGTACTTGATCCCAACTAAGAAATAATTACCCCTTATTGGGGGCAGAACAGCCCTATTGGGTTTATTTAATGGTTAAATGATTCCCTTTTCTCTGTAATAATAAAACAGTACCTGTACTTGATCCCAACTAAGATATAATTACCCCTTATTGGGGGCAGAACAGCCCTATTGGGTTTATTTAATGGTTAAATGATTCCCTTTTCACTGTAATAATAAAACAGTACCTGTACTTGATCCCAACTAAGATATAATTACCCCTTATTGGGGGCAGAACAGCCCTATTGGGTTTATTTAATGGTTAAATGATTCCCTTTTCTCTGTAATAATAAAACAGTACCTGTACTTGATCCCAACTAAGATATAATTACCCCTTATTGGGGGCAGAACAGCCCTATTGGGTTTATTTCATGGTTAAATGATTCCCTTTTCTCTGTAATAATAAAACAGTACCTGTACTTGATCCAAACTAAGATTTAACTACCCCTTATTGGAGGCAAAACAAGCCTATTGGGTTTATTCAGTATTTAAATGATTTTTAGCAGAGTTAAATTGTGGAGATCCAAATTAAGGACACTTTTTTCTGTGGGCAACATTCTTTTGAAGCGGACGGAATTTTTTGGCAAATTTTTCCACCCATTTCACGTAAAAATACGCCAATGGCGAAACATGGAAATTTGTCACGAAGCCTGCCGAATTAATTCACCCATCACTAATGGTCCCTTCAACATCTTTTATGATTTATTGGTCTTACAATGTCATTAGAATTCTCTAACAATCTGTATAGAAATAATCTGTAAGAAACTGCTTTGGCTGCCATTTTTACATTTAGCGAGTAGATAATATTTATCGAAGGCAACTGAAATATATGCTTTAGTGCCTCTGGAAACACATCAGTAAGTTTATATGTTAAATGCTACTATAACACTGGGGCATCTATTTTGCCAAGTTTTCACTTGAGGGCAGTCAGATATCACGGTCCCTTGAGAATTGAGTTGCCTCCACCACTTCAGGGTCTTTTCATTCTAGACTGTTTACCCAAGTTTTCTTCAGGCTATTGCTACAACGTGTCCACTTTCATATTCAAGCAGTTATTAAGGTGTGAAAAATTCTATAAAAATACCTTTTCCTTTTTGGTTAATAAGATAAACATACACACAAATTATTTTTTAATGTTTATATTGAGACAAGCTCAAATGGGGGAGCCACTACAATGGAAAAATGGTGATGACATATTGCATTCTTTTTAGCTGAATTCACCGTTAAAGCTTTTTTTCTCTGTGTATATAGGGAAGGGTTCACAAGCAGTAATTTATTAGAAAATGGAAATGAAAAAATGCCCGATATGGTTGATAATAGACCACAGCATTAAATAACAGCAACTGCTAGTGATGGGCGAAATGTTTTGCCAGGCATGGATTCGCAGCGAATTTCTGCATTTTCTGCATTGGCGGATTGTTTTGAAGAACGGATAAAAAAATTTGCCGCAGAAAAATTTGCCATGTGTCAAAAAATTGTCACAGGCGTCAAAAGAATAGTTGCAAGTCAAAATAAATAATCGCAGCGTCAAAAGAATAGTCCCGCGTCAAAAGAATAGCCGCACGTCAAAATAATAGTCACAGGCGTCAAAATAATAGTTGCAAGTCAAAATAAATAGTCGCAGCGTCAAAAGAATAGTCCCGCGTCAAAAGAATAGCCGCACGTCAAAATAATAGTCACAGGCGTCAAAATAATAGTTGCAAGTCAAAATAAATAGTCATGTGTCAAAAGAATAGTCGCAAGTCAAAATAAATAGTCGCAGCATCAAAATAAATAGTCGCACGTCAAAAGAATAGTTGCAAGTCAAAATAAATAGTCGGGCGTCAAAATAAATAGTCGGGCGTCAAAATAAATAGTCGGGCGTCAAAATTAGGGATGTAGCGAACCTCAAAAAAAAAGTTCGCGAACCTGTTCGCGAACTTCCGCCGAAAATTGCGAATATTCGCGAACTTTGCGAACCCCATAGACTTCAATGGGAAGGCGAACTTTAAAAAATAGAAAAGCCATTTCTGCCCAGAAAAGTGATTTTAAAGTTGTTTAAAGGGTGCCACGACCTGGACAGTGGCATGCAGGAGGGGGATCAAGGGCAAAAACCTCTGAAAAATTGACACACGCCGTTTTTCGAAATGATCGGTAATTTTGCGACTTTTTCGTATTTTTCGGTGCTTTCGTAAAGTTATCGTAAGTTTTGCGACTTTTTCGGAGCTTTCGTAACGTTATCGTAAGTTTTGCGACTTTTTCGGATCATTCGTACCGTTATCGTAAGTTTTGCGACTTTTTCGGATCATTCGTACCGTTATCGTAAGTTTTGCGACTTTTTCGGATCATTCGTACCGTTATCGTAAGTTTTGCGACTTTTTCGGATCATTCGTACCGTTATCGTAAGTTTTGCGACTTTTTCGGATCATTCGTACCGTTATCGTAAGTTTTGCGACTTTTTCGGATCATTCGTACCGTTATCGTAAGTTTTGCGACTTTTTCGGATCATTCGTACCGTTATCGTAAGTTTTGCGACTTTTTCGTATCATTCGTAACGTTATCGTAAGTTTTGCGACTGTTTCGGATCATTCGTAACGTTATCGTAAGTTTTGCGACTTTTTCGTACCGTTATCGTAAGTTTTGCGATTTTTTCGGAGAATTCGTACCGTTATCGTAAGTTTTGCGATTTTTTCGGTGCCGGCGAACCCAAATTGCGAACATCACGAAAAGTTCGCGAATTTGCGGACTTGCGAACACCCGATGTTCGCGCGAATTAGTTCGCCGGCGAACAGTTCGCTACATCTCTAGTCAAAATAAATAGTCGCGCGTCAAAAGAATAGTCGCACGTCAAAAGAATAGCCGCACGACAAAATAACAGTCACAGGCGTCAAAATAATAGTTGCAAGTCAAAATAAATAGTCATGTGTCAAAACAATAGTCGCAAGTCAAAATAAATAGTCGCAGCGTCAAAATAAATAGTCATGTGTCAAAAGAATAGTCGCAAGTCAAAATAAATAGTCGCAGCGTCAAAATAAATAGTCGCACGTCAAAATAAATAGTTGGGCGTCAAAATAAATAGTCGGGCGTCAAAATAAATAGTCGCATGTCAAAAGAATAGTCGCACGTCAAAAGAATAGCCGAACGACAAAATAAATAGTCGCAGCGTCAAAATAAATAGCCGGGGCGTCAAAATAAATAATCGCGTGCGTTGCGGTGTCAAAATAAATAGTCGCGGCGTTAAAATAAATAGTCGCGCCGTTAAAATAAATAGTTGCAGCGTTAAAATAAATAGTCGCGCCGTCAAAATAAATAGTCGCGCGTCAAAAGAATAGTCACAGGCGACAATTTTTTTTACGCGCGGCATTTTCGTCGTTTCGCAAAACGGGACAGATTTGCTCATCACTAGCAACTGCCCTTTGCTCTCATTGGACAGTAGCATGAAACGACCCTTAGATTATTGCTTATCAAAACATTGGGCATGTTACAGTATATCCATTAGGGAGAACAGAGGGGGATACTCAGGATACAGTCTTTTGAATAAGAAAGAGTATTGGTAAGAGAATAGTAGGGCAGGGTAGGAGAATACTGAAAAAATACACTCTGAATTAGCTTTGGTCTGGCTAAAATGAATTATTATGGCTGTATTTCTTGGATTTACAAGAGCTATTGTCTTCTACAAGCCAATAAAATATAGAAGGGCCAAATAAATTAGAGATAATCACTTTCACAAACTGCCATAGAGAAAAATGTCAGCACAGATTATGGTGCTACGCTACCAGGGCTCGGCTCTCTAATATAAAACAGATATGAAGCACAAAGTTGCAAGTCACACTCCTTTTTTTTATCATATAGTGAATGTTCTATGAGTGTAGGATATACTATCTGGCTAGAATTACAGGGGGTGGTGACAGATCAATAATCATACTTTATCCTCTTCGTATTTCCATTAAGCAATAAAACAATTGGTAGAGCCTCAATTGAAAATGTGTGTTTTACAAACTAAAATGAATTACAGGTATGGGATCCCTTATCCGGAAACCCGATATCCAGAAAGCTCCGAATTACGGAAAGTCTGTCGTGCATAGACTCTATTATAAGCAAATAATTCAGATTTTAAAAACTGATTTATTTTTTCTCTGTAAAAATAAAACAGTGCTTTGTATTTGATCCAAACTAATATATAATTAATCCTTTCTGGATGCAAAATAATATTATTGAGTTTAATTAATGTTTTATTGATTCTTTAATAGACTTAGGGGCACATTTACTAACCCACGAATGGGCCGAATGCGTCCGATTGCGTTTTTTTCGTAATGATCGGTATTTTGCGATTTTTTCGGAAAATTATCGCGACTTTTTCGTTACCAATACGATTTGCGCGCAAAAACCGCAAGTTTTTCGTAGCCATTCCGAAAGTTGCGCAAAATCTGGCGATTTTTTCGTAGCGTTAAAACTTGCGCGAAAAGTCGCGATTTTTTCGTAGCGTTAAAACTTGTGCGAAACATCGCGCCTTTTAAGTTTTAACGCTACGGAAAAAGGAACGACTTTTCGAGCAAGTTTTACCGCTACGAAAAAATCGCCAGATTTTGCGCAACTTTCGGAATGGCTACGAAAAACTCGCGTTTTTTCGCGCAAATCGTATTGGTAACGAAAAAGTCGCGATAATTTCCGAAAAGTCGTAAAGTCGCCGAAAAAATCGCAAAAAATACGAAAAAGTCGCAAAATGTTTGTTTTCCAATCGGAATTTTTCCAACTCGGTTGGAATTCGTGTCTTAGTAAATCAGCCCCTTAAGGTATGAAGATCCAAATTATGGAAAGACCCCTTATCCAGAATACCCTAGGTCCCGAGCATTCTGGATAATGGGTCCTATACCTGTATTTAAAAAAATATTTCCTAGGTCAGTTCTGCAGACTTCCAGTTAAGGTCTATTTTTAACAGATATTTTTCTGTATTATAATATATATTGGTTCGGTTTAACCTACCAAAATACATATCTTTCTTGTTTACTTGACCTTGGCTGTTACATCTATTTTCTCATTATCAGATTTTGGCTGTAAGATTGTATCAGGCCGCTGAAATGCCAATTAAATATAGTTCTTTTCTGCTTTTTTTTTTCCAGAAAATCTCTAGTTCCTGGATGTTCATCATGCTAATAATAGCTCATTATTCTGCTATATTTGCCCCCTTTTTCTCTCTCTGCATTCAAGAGGGTGTTCACCTTAGAATTAATGCTTTGTATGATGGGGACATTGATATTCTTAGGGAAAAAAGACTACATCTTAATTTGAATTATTTACAAAAAAAAAAAAGCCCTGCTGCACTCTCGGCAATAGCATCTGTTCCAGATTAGAATGTAACATTTATTCCACTTCATTAAAGTCTACAGCTGTACTCATAAAGGCAAAGGATTGACTGAGGGGAGGGCAACGTGCTTTCCATTATGTTATGTTAATCACAAGAAAGAGTGTAATTGTGTTATTGTGTTGGATGGAAGGTGTGAAGTAACAACCTGACATTTTTTTTCGTCACTATATATTCTTTAATATCTGTTGGGAGAACCTTGCGAAGTATTCTGTAATAATAACAGTCACAACTTTATTGTGATTATTTACAATTTACTGAATGTTTTCGATCATTTTTTATAAATGTTATTATTTATCTTAATACTATACAATTTAGAAATAGGGATGAGTGAATTTTTTCGGCAGGCATTGGATTTACAGCCATTGGCGAACTGTTTCGCGAAAATTCGCAGCAGAAAAATTTGTGGCGCATCAAAAAAAAAGTCAGGGGTGCATCAAAACGGGTGCGGTAGTGGCAAAAAAAAGATACATGACAAAACAAAGACGCGGGCGGCGTAAAAAGATGCAGGCCACTAAAAGGTCTTGCAACAAATGCATTTCACAGATTTTTCGCCATTTTGCGAATTTTCCTGTCGCAAAGCTAAAAGGGAGAAATTCGCTCATCACTAATCACTATTTAGAAACCATTTAACACTTTCCATTTACGGTGAAACAATTATCCTGCAATATCTGAAAGACAGAGATTCATAGAGGACTAAGCTAAAATCTTTTTACCCTAATACTGACTATACACGCACTGTTATCATACAAAGCCATGGTCAGACTAGGGGTTGCAGTGCCCACTAGGGCTGCTGACCCAGAGACCCTGGAGGTGCCCCACCGGCCGTGTCCCCTGCACCTCCTAGGGGCCCCACTGCACCCCCTAACCCCCACAGGGGCCCCCACCCAACATCCTCTCCTAAACGCACCTAAGTTTAATGTGTCAGGGGAGAAACACCGTAGGCCAGGGGAGCACCGGGAAGGTTCAGGTCTGAGCTGCCGAGGCCCAGCCCGACTCTGTACGAAGCAAAGTTTTTTTTATGAATTTCAGATTGCGTGTGGGCCCCGAATTTCTGTTCCATGGTTATTTAGTCGCTTAGAAAATTTTGGTTGGGTAATGCTAAAATCTATGCATGTATTGTGTATCTGATGATGTCTTTGAAATCCTTTTTATTAGCAGTAAAAGTGTTTTCAGTGTCGGACTGGCCCACCAGGACAACTCCCGATGGGTCCAGGTGTCAGTGGGCCCTCCTGCTCCTGACCATTTGGCCTACTTCATGGTTTTCCCTATTTATGAATGGGAACAAAGATGAGAAATAGATGGAAGAATAGATACTAGTGTGCAAATAAAAGAGACTAGGAGAATAAAGTGGTTAGGTGAGGAAAGGAGGTCATATAGTTTGGAGAGTGGGCTTATGGCCTAAGGTTTTCTGGTGGGTTTTAATTCCCACCCATACACCCACCAAGAATACATATATATGTTTTGAATTCCTATCACACCATGTGGTTCATAATTTGGATACAACTAATTTTGCCTTTCCAGTCATCAATTCTACAATTCGATTCGCTAAAAGCACTTCATTTCTAGTCCAACACCTTTTCAGTCCCAAATACAAAACACTGTATTCATGTATTTAGGAGAAGTGAAAGAAGATATTGCAGAAATGTAATCAAGTTCTGCTTTGATTAAAAAAAAACGTGTTGGTTGCTTGCAACAAATATGATAAGACCATGTGCCATGATCCGTTCCCATAATTAGCTCTTAAGTAATCAAAGAATCACATAAAATTAAGCAAAGAGCTTAACACATCTGCACCTGCATCTACATCTGGCTCGGTGTGAAGATCTGTTCCCCATCATGTATCAGATCATTCAAGTCGTTCTTATTCACTATATTATACTGAAGCACATTAGACTGGCTTTATCGTATTTTCCTATTTTAGTCCCCCCTTCCCCCAATACTGGTACAGGTATAGGACCCATTATCCAGAATGCTCGGGACCAAGGGTATTCCGGATAAGGGGTCTTTCCGTAATTTGGATCTCCATACCTTAAGTCTGCTAAAAAATCAATAAAACATTAATTAAACCCAATAGGATTGTTTTGCATCCAATAAGGATTATTTATATCTTAGTTGGGATCAAGTACAGGTACTGTTTTATTATTACAGAGAAAAGGGGATCATTTAACCATTAAATAAACCCAATAGGGCTGTTCTGCCCCAATAAGGGGTAATTATATCTTAGTTGGGATCAAGTACAGGTACTGTTTTATTATTACAGAGAAAAGGGAATCATTTAACCATGAAATAAACCCAATAGGGCTGTTCTGCCCCCAATAAGGGGTAATTATATCTTAGTTGGGATCAAGTACAGGTACTGTTTTATTATTACAGAGAAAAGGGGATCATTTAACCATTAAATAAACCCAATAGGGCTGTTCTGCCCCAATAAGGGGTAATTATATCTTAGTTGGGATCAAGTACAGGTACTGTTTTATTATTACAGAGAAAAAGGAAATCAGTTTTAAAATTCTGAATTATTTGATTAAAATGGAGTCTATGGGAGACGGGCTTTCCGTAATTCGGAGCTTTCTGGATAACGGGTTTCTGCATAAGGGGTCCGATACCTGTATATTAATATTTTGCTATGTTCTATAGTTATGAGGGAATTTTTTCGCCAGGCATGGATTCGCAGCAAATTTCCGCATTTCACCACTGGCGAATTGTTTTGCGAAACTTCCGTGAAAATTCAACGTGGAAAAATGTGTGCGGAAAGACGCGGGTGACAAAAAAGACTTGGACGACAAAGAATATCGTGCAACAAATTTCAAGTTTCGCAAATTTTTCGCACTTTTGCGAATTTTCTTGCCATTTCGCGAATTTAATGGCAAAGATAAACCGGACAGACGGGACTAATGTTCTATAGTTCTACGAAAGCAACTTTATTCTTGCCTAGCCGAGCTAGCATCAAGCTTTCCTTCCACAATTCTCTTTTTACTCCTATTGCGCTTTAATGGGCGAAATAATTCGTCAGACATGGATTCGCTGCAAATTTCCACGCAAATCTTTTTTTGCAAAACGGGTGACAAATTTCCCCCTTGTCAAAAAATTTAAAAATTGTCATCCTCGCACATCAAAAAAATAGTTGAGCATCTCAAAAAATGACAAATTTTCGCTATTTTTTTTTCAAAGAATCGCTAATTTTTTTCGGCAAAGCAAAACGGGACAGGTTCACTCTTCACTAGCTTTAATACATTTACAAGAAGCCATATGGCAGGGGTCAGTGAGATAGGCAGGCACTCCGGAAATCCATATAAGTAGAATTAAAGCTCAAATTTAAAGTAAAATCAAAAGTACTTTATTGAATAATACACATAAATGCTATGAAGCCTATCATGCGCCTATGATTAAGTACCCAAAATGGTACGAAACGCATAAGGCTTCATAGCATTTATGTGTATTATTCAACGCCTATCTCACTAACCTGCTTCCTATATGGCTTCCCTATGCTGAGGGTCTGGGGCATGAGCACCTAGACCAAACCTGTACTACGGGTAAGCTCTTTTTCTACCATCGCTGCTTAGAGCTATATCTTTTATGTGGATTAATATGGCAGGGGTCCCCAAACTTTCTTACTTGTGAGCCACAGTCACATTTAAAAAGACTTGGAGAGCAACACAAGCACCATAAAAGTTCATGGAGGAGCCAAATAAGGGCTGTGATTGGCTATTAGGCAGCCTCTATGCACCCTATCAGCTTACAGGGGGCTTTATTTGGTAGGAAATCTTGTTTTTATTCAACCAAAACTTGCCCCCAAGTCAGGAATTCAAAAATAACTCCCTGGTTTGGGGGCACTGAGAGCAACATCCAAGGGGTTGGGGAGCAACATGTTGCCCCAGAGCCACTGGTTGGGGATCACTGCCATATGGGTACAATGCCTAGCATCACTGGGACCCGCATAGCCAAGCAAAGCTCCAAATGAACTTCTTTTTCTTTCATAATGGTACCTTCTTCAAAAAATGCATAATTGATGCTCATATTTCCTCACGTATCCATCTCATACTCTCGAAGGGAGCAGAGGATTTCATTAACCTATTTTTCATGCAATACGCTAATTGTTAAAACACATTCACAAATGGGGGGAAAAAAATCACCCAGTTTCTATTTGATAAATTTAAGCCCCCGGGTGAAGTTTAGCAGAAAAGGTAACATGTGCAAGTGGTTTCCAGGGAAGTAGACACCTGCGTGTACACGGAACATATCTGAAAGTTAATTTAAGACATTTCTTTGCAAATTGTTCCCTGGTGCCAGAGGCTAGCTTATATCAGATTGCTTCAATAATTTTATCAATTATTCCATTGTTAAAATGTGTCTGTCATTGGAAAGAGCATGATATGTATAATAAGGACACTTGTACTGCTAGAAAATTCACTGAAATATGCCACTAGCAAAATCCAATCATGTAAGATATAACATTAAGAAAAAAAAAAAAAAAAATCTGTTATTAATTGCAAATGTCATAAAAACATAATGTAGGGGATCAGAGAACTCTTTCCCATTTCTCTGGCTGTGATATCATCCAGCCCGGTTACAGACTGGAGAGAAACCCGATTGGCTGGATGCCTCAGTACACTGTAGGGAGAGAGGAGGTGTGCCTAAGTAATAATAAAACAGTACCTGTACTTGATCCCAACTAAGATATAATTACCCCTTATTGGGGGCAGAACAGCCCTATTGGGTTTATTTAATGGTTAAATGATTCCCTTTTCTCTGTAATAATAAAACAGTACCTGTACTTGATCCCAACTAAGATATAATTACCCCTTATTGGGGGCAGAACAGTCCTATTGGGTTTATTTAATGGTTAAATGATTCCCTTTTCTCTGTATTAATAAAACAGTACCTGTACTTGATCCCAACTAAGATATAATTACCCCTTATTGGGGCATAACAGCCCTATTGGGTTTATTTCATGGTTAAATGATTCCCTTTTCTCTGTAATAATAAAACAGTAGCTATACTTGATCCCAACTAAGATATAATTACCCCTTATTGGGGGCAGAACAGCCCTATTGGGTTTATTTCATGGTTAAATGATTCCTTTTTCTCTGTAATAATAAAACAGTACCTGTACTTGATCCCAACTAAGATATAATTACCCCTTATTGGGGGCAGAACAGCCCTATTGGGTTTATTTAATGGTTAAATGATTCCCTTTTCTCTGTAATAATAAAACAGTACCTGTACTTGATCCCAACTAAGATATAATTACCCCTTATTGGGGGCAGAACAGCCCTATTGGGTTTATTTAATGGTTAAATGATTCCCTTTTCTCTGTAATAATAAAACAGTACCTGTACTTGATCCCAACTAAGATATAATTACCCCTTATTGGGGCAGAACAGCCCTATTGGGTTTATTTCATGGTTAAATGATTCCCTTTTCTCTGTAATAATAAAACAGTACCTGTACTTGATCCCAACTAAGATATAATTACCCCTTATTGGGGGCAGAACAGCCCTATTGGGTTTAGTTAATGCTTTATTGATTTTTTTGTAGACTTACGGTATGGAGATCCAAATTACAGAAAGACCCCTTATCCGGAATACTCTTGGTCCTGAGAATTCTGGATAATGGGTCATATAACTGTATTAGAAAAGATTTGCAAATTCACATTGCAGACTGAACCAAACTGGGTTCATTGTTGCCCAACTTATATGGAGTTTTTCCTTCTCCCCTAGTGTACTTGATCCCAGCTAAGAAATAATTAATCCATATTGGAGGCAAAACAAACCTATTGGGCTTAAATGATGTTTTAATTAGTAGACTTAAGGTATGGAGATCCAAATTACGGAAAGACCCCTTATCCAGAAAACCCCAGGTCCCAAGCATTCTGGGTAATAGGTCCCATACCTATACAGAATGAAACACGTAACACAAGGTGTTGGTCAGAATACATGAGTATAATGGGGGTTAGACTAGAGTAAAATGACCAGTAGGTCCAACATCTTTATGATATTTCACTTTCCCCGACAGTGATTTCAAAATGATTTTTCTTTCTGGGATTTCAGAGGTTTTTAACAATAATCTTTTATTTCGGAGGCCATGAGAAATCCTTTGTCCTTTTTTTTTTTTGTTTTAAAAATCACAGGCGAAGATAGCAGTAGGTGGTCGTGAGTGCTCCACTTTTCTATATTTCTGGCTGATAATGTATAAAAAGGAGAGTGAATTTGACCAAGACAAGTTACTTTCTTGATAGTCTTTGATATATTCTTTCTTTTAGAGGCTGCAATTACAGTGCATTTTACTTGCTTTCCCATTGTAGAAGTTATGACCTTATGCCAAGGATGCTTTATGCCGGAGTTCCTTGTATCTTAACCAGAACTACATTGTCCTTCTTTTGCTTTTTGAAGGCTTGCTTTTAGCCTACAGTCGCGCAGACAACAATATAGACATTATCACATAGAACTAAGGGGGTTGAAATGGGAGCAGACTAATTGGCTACAAAATAACATAACTGCTACGTGTCGGACTACACAGACTGTTCAATATTAGAAGATGGAATATTAGAAGATTGGAAGACGTTGGAAGACGTTGAAATATTATAAAAAGCCCTTAAGCCTCTGATAACAGCAACCCAATTATATATCATTTTTAAAAAAGACTTTAATATCTAGATATGTATACTGCAGCCATGTTATAAAAAGAAAAATCATAAATGTGCCGAGTCTTTCTCCTCTACGGTGCACAGGAAAACAAAGCTTGTTTGGCTCAAGGCTAAACAACATTATTATTATGCGCTGATCTCTTTTCTACTGACCTTATCTTTTAATATACCTTTCCCGCTGAATGTTACCGTTTCTGTGATAGACAATCTAAGCTGAACATTTTCACTCTGGATGAAATGAGATATGAGCGGGAAGGTGGGACGGAGGTGCGAACTACAAATAAAAAGTCAGGAGTTCAGTCGCAAACACAATGTGGTTACATGTCTATACTGTATGTATATATCATATAGATTGTAAGCTCTACGGGGCAGGGACCTCCATCCTCTTGTGTCTTTGACTCTTAACTTGTTGCAACTATATCTTGTATTTATTTGTATTTATTGTAATACTTTGTATTTATCTATTATTATCTGAATAACCCCCTGTTTGTATTAATGTATTCTACTGTACAGCGCTGCGTACATAAGTAGCGCTTTATAAATAAAAATATACATACATATATATAGACAAAAATGTTCCCAAACTGCACATTCATGCACCATAAAGCATAAAGGGTAATTTACTTATGCAAGTGTAGTACACAAAGTGCAATTTTAGAATCAGTTTGGCAGTTTTTTTCCCAGAATGCAGTTTTTTTTTTACCCAACAATTTTAACATAACTGTGGGTGATGCATCAACACACAGGGGGAGATTTACTAATCCATGAACGGTCCGAAGGCGTCCGAATGCGTTTTTTCATAATTATCGGTATTTTTGTGACTTTTTCGCCACCGTCGCAACTTTTTCCCACGATTTTTTCGTCGCCGTCGCCACTTTTTCGAATATTTTCTGTGACTTTTTCATCGCTGTCGCGAAAAAATCGGATTGGTTTTTCCGGCGTTTACTATTGCTCAATACGAAAAGATTGCGGCGGCGATGAAAAAGTCGTGAAAAATACGATAAAGTCGCGACGGCGCCAAAAAAGTCGCGACAAATGCGAAGAAAATTGCAAGAGCGACGAAAAAGTCGCAAAATTTTTGTTTACAATACGATTTTTTCCCTTTCGGGATTCGGATCCATGGATTAGTAAATCTGCCCCACAGGGATGGCAACATTTTTACTCCATATCAAAATGGCATCTTTGTCTGCTTGTGAGGTACAGTTCTGCTATTTATATTGACATTGGCTGCTGTAGGAACACTGAAGCTAAAGGTGGCCATACACGTTAAGATCCGCTCGCTCCTACGGGTGGGCAATATCGGGCGAATTCAGGCTAATTGAATTAGAACAACGGTAATAGGCACAGTTGGTTTGGGGGCCGCATCAACGAGCCGATGAAGTCCCCGATCCGACTAAATTTTTTAACCTGCCCGATCGATATCTGGCTGATTTCCGGCCAGATGTCAGTCGGGCAGGCCCATCTTTAGTGCTCCTACATGGACCGATAAGCTGCCAATTCGGTTTAAGGTACCGATATCGGCAGCTAGAATCGGACTGTGTATGGCCACCTTAAGGCCAGCTTGAAGTTTGCCGTGGCAGCTCTAGGGTTCCTCAATGTCAATAAAGACACTTAGAAGTGTGTGTCAGGACCTTCAGGTTCACAATGTGTGCTGATGGATTCATCACAATGCGTCATGGTGCACACGTGTTGCACATGTGTTGTGAGTTGCACGTGTCTAGATGCACAGGGCACGCTGCTGATGCTTTTTAATCCCCCTCCGCCTAGAGCCTGACGCTTGGACTTTGGACATGGTTAGTTTTGTGATATTTGCTGTATTCAAGTTCCTTTTCGCTGCTGACTTCCGATTGTTATTTTGACCTTGCCTTTGGGATCATCCCTTCTGTGCCATATCTGATTTCCTGCTTGCCAAACCTGATTTTGACCTCTGCCTATTTATCGTTTATCGGCTATTTGAGAATTTGTGAAGACGGATTCTGTCTACTACCTTTGGCTCTTTCACCAGTCTCTCCATGTCCTTATTTGAGGGTGCAGTGCATGGGGCATTGTAAGTAGAGATGTACCGAATCGGCTATTTTAGTATCTGGGCGAATCCTTTGCGAAAGATTTGGCCCGATACCGCATACGCAAATTAGGACAAGGAAGAGCTAAAGACAAAAATGTTTCAACTTCTGTGCTTATGTGACAAAATGGATATGGTATATTTATGTTTAAGGATATGGTTCGGCCAGAGGCATGGACTGAGTGCATTCCTAGTTGTAAGACTGGCCTCCTCCTAGCCTCTGTTTTGGTTGATGAGCAAATCTGTCTCGTTTTGCTTCGCAGGGAAATTCGTGAAACTTGGAAAGAATTCACAAAATGGTGAAAAATTCACGAAACACCAAAAATGACGTGTTTAAAAAAAAAAAAAAGTTTCACGTGTCATAAAAAATGACTTGCACAACCATTTTTTTGACACGTTCAACTTTTTTCTTGGCACGCAGAAAAGTTTTTCCGTGGCAAATTTTTGTACCAGTTTTGTGAAAAAAAATAAACAAAAACAGCCAATGGGGAAACGCAGATATTCGCTGCAAATCCATGCCTTCCAAAAAATTTTGCTCATCACTACTGGAACAGGAGGCAGGACGGATATGCGAGTACCAAGTGTAACTATACCAAAGTGCAAGGGAAAGCTTTGGATGCAAGAAACTTTAACGAATTACATCAATTCATACACCAACTGTGTCTATTTGTGTTACAGTTATAAATGAGCCCTATGGTGCACAGAAGAAATACCTTTCACTTTGGCTTCTCTGTATTTATGAAATCAATTCCTGTACATGTTCCATGTAAATTCCATGCATTGTTATAAATAGTAGGATCAGCTATCTCCCTTACCTGAATACATGTTAATATTTATTTATGGTTATTGTAAATATAGGCAATATACGGCTAATAAATTCAAATATGGGGTCCTTTATATGAAAGATCTTATGAGCCCCTACCACCTTAAATTGACTATTTAATGCTACTCCAACCCATATTTCTAATTAAACTAAGGATGCACAGAATCTCGGATTCGGTTTGGGATTCGGGCCGAATCCAGCCTTTTTTCAAAGTATTCGGGTTCAGCCGAATCCTTGCTCTGTGCTGAACGGAATCCTAACTAGGATTAGGGTTAAATGTTAGGGAGGAATTTAACCCTTTCCAATCCTGATTAGCGTATGCTTATTAGGATTAGGATTCGGATTCGGTTCGGGATTCAGCCGGATCCGTCAGGGTGGGTTCGGGTTTTCCGCCAAACCCAAAAACGAGGGTTCGGTGCATCCCTAAATTAAACCACAGAGTATAAACACCAGTAAAGATTTCAGTCCAAACATACTGTATATGGGCAGAATCATATTCTAAGGGGCACATTTACCAATCCACAAACGTCCGAAAAGAGCCCGAATGCATTTTTTTCGTAATGATCGGTATTTTGCGACTTTTTCGAGCGCTCAATACAAAAAAGTCGCGACAATTCGCGAAAGTCATAATGGCTATGAAAAAGTCGCGACAATTCACGAAAGTCATAATGGCTATGAAAAAGTCGCGACAATTCGCGCAAGTCATAATGGCTATGGAAAAGTCGCGACAATTCGCGCAAGTCATAACGGCTACGAAAAAGTCGCAAAAAATACAAAAAAGTCGCAAAATGTTCGTTTTCCAATCCGAATTTTTCCCATTCGGAATCGGATTTGTGGATTAGTAAATCAGCCCCTAAGCCACATCAAGTAGTGCCATAATATGAAATAAAAAGCAGTTGTTGACCATGAAAAATAAATAATGGACACCAAACCACCTCAACATAAATAAGCCATACGGTAAATATACACACACATATATACAATTTATACACAATTTCATACACACACACATTTTTGCATAAATATACATTATTCATACATAGATTGGGCTCAGAGGATTCGTTTTTATTTTTTATGCTACCTGTGTCTTTTCATATTTATGACCCTGTTGGATTCTCTTTTGTCTCTTTTTCTCAAACTCATTATTTTATACCTTGGCTTCTTATACATTTGTTCTGCTAATGAATCTTCTGAGTCAGCACTATTTGACCAAAAGAAGAGAGGATATCTCAGCAGCCTGTTATCGCTTACTGGCTCTTAATCCAAAATAACGGAAACAAACAAGCTCACACGTATACAGATAGAGTAGATGACAGGAGCCCATTTGGGGGAGAATCAATAATTTATTTAGGATAACAGTTAAGAGCTGTGGGGATACTGTACATTGTAAAATACATTATTAAACAAGTGAAAAAGGAACAAAATGAAGGGTATTTATTTGATAGTTGCTATTATTTTGGATATCTATTTAAGATATTTAAGAACATGTTTAGAGCCACCTTAATAAATGGGGAAAAGGTGCATTCAGTCAGTTCCTGCTGAGATGTTTGTGATACTATGCAACACGATGTGTATTGGAGGGGTATTGAGAGTATCGTTGTTCACACTGGTTTGAACTTACTTTATGGAGGAAAGATGGGTTGCCTGTGCAGGGTAAGGTGGCCCAACAATGTGGCCTTTGTCCAGGGCCCATAAAGAACCTTAAAACAGTCCTGAGTTCATTTGGGATAGCCTCCATGGGCCATTACTGCAGAACTAAGAACTTATGCTGAATCTTTATCTAGTATAATTAAATCTGGAGCAACTGGACTTGCTAAGTAATCACTGAAGACGTTTCACTACTCATCCAAGCAGCTTCTACAGTTCAACTGACTAGTAGGGGAATTCCTCAGCATATGAACTCTTCCACTAATCCAATTACAATGGCACATTGTGGATTAGTGGAAGAGTACATATGCTGAGGACTTCCTATACCAGTCAGTTGAACTGAAGAAACTTCTCAGATGAGTAGTGAAACGTCTTCAGTGATTACTTAGCAAGTCCAGTTGCTCCAGATTTAATTATACTAGATATACCATGACCCGGAAGAATGAAAATCTTCATAGTCATATGTTGAATGTTCATTTCTAAAAACATCCCAACAAATGGTTTGAAATACTCTTAGGGCATCCAAAGCATAGTTACTTAGGGTTGAAAAAAGACCAGAGTCCATCAAGTTCAACCCTTCCAAGTAAACCCAGCACACACAACCTATACTTATCAATCTATACACTCACATAACCCTCTAATATACTTGTACAGAGTAATCATGTCCCCTCGCAAGCGCCTCTTTTCCAGAGAAAACAACCCCAACCCTGACAGTCTAACCTCATAGTTTAACCCTTCCATCCCCTTTACCAGTTTAGTTGCACGTCTCTGCACTCTCTCCAGCTCATTAATATCCTTCTTAAGGACTGGAGCCGAAAACTGCCCCCGTACTCAGGGTGAGGCCTTACCAGGGACCTATAAAGAGGCAAAATTATGTTCTCATCCCTTGAGTCAATGCCCTTTTTATACAAGACAGCACTTTATTTGCTTTAGTAGCCACAGAATGACACTGCCTGGAATTAGACAACTTGTTATCTACAAAAACCCCTAGATCCTTCTCCATTAAGGATCCCCCCCCATATACCCTAAAATCTCATTTTGCCTTTGTTACTGGCTATGCAATAAAAATATGTATTGGTGTATTAGGCCAAATATGGCTGCTGTCAGGAACTATGGGGATTCGAACATTGGACTTGGTGCTGGACTGCAAGTGCACTTGCTTAGTGAGCCACAGGAGGCTCCTTGAGCTCCATGGGATCAATTACCCTTATGTGCCTTCTGCAATTCCACCAGTTTTCCTTATGTCGCAACATATATTGTTAATCACACGTGTGGCTGCTTTTCTAATTACCTGTCTATATAAACCCTCTCCGGGCAACACCCAGTTGCTCGATCATCGTTGCTTCTGAGCCTGGTCTTGCCATTTCGGATTCCTTGTTCCCTGTCCTTGCCCTGCCTGGTCCCTGTTTGGCTTCCTTTGACTTCTGCTTGATAGAGATGTAGCGAACAGTTCGCCGGCGAACAAATTCGCGCGAACATCGGGTGTCCGTGAACGCGGGTGTTCGCGAACTTTCAGCGTATGTTCTCAGTTTGGGTTTGCGCCACGTTTTCCGCCGCGTTTTTTATCGTCGCAAAAGTATTGTACAATACGCCGCACAAGTCACACATGGCGTTTTTCCGCAAAACCCGTTTTCATGGTGTTTAGCGCGACATAGCAAAAAAGCCGCGTATTTTCGCTAGAATTGCTTGCGTTTTTTGCGCAACGCTGTGCCAACAAAGTATTTTTCAGAGAAGTTTTTGCCCTTGATCCCCCTCCTGCATGCCACTGCCCAGGTCGTGGCACCCTTTAAACAACTTTAAAATCAGTTTTCTGGCCAGAAATGGCTTTTCTAGGTTTTAATGTTCGCCTTCCCATTGAAGTCTATGGGGTTCTCAAAGTTCGCGAATATCCGCAGGTTTTGGCGGAAGTTCGCGAACATGTTCGCAAACTTTTTTTTTTAGGTTCGCTACATCCCTACTGCTTGATTCCTGGATTTGCTGACCCCTGCCTGATTATTGTTACTGCTTGAACTCTGCCTGGACTGACCCCTGCCTGTTTCACGGATTTGCCTGTTGCCGGACTTTATCTTACCTTCATCACAGGCTTGTACTTACTCTTGTTTTGTTTTGTTTGTTTTCATTAAATCACCTTTTCATTGCACCTTGGCTGTCTGGCCCTTAAAGGGATATATACAAATAGTCCAGGATGTTGACATTTTAACATCTAAGCTGTTTACTGCATTGTTCATAACATTTCATAATAGGGAAATTATTATTCCCTCTGAATTATTCAAGTAAAAGGGGAATGTTTTTGGAGAAAACAGTGAAGCACACTAATTTGTAGTGAAAAGATGAGTCTAAGGGCAATTCTGTTGTGAATAATAACAAATATAGCCGGGGCTGTTAGAACCAAGGCAAAGAAAGCCTAATAGTCTGTAAAATTGAAATTGCCTTGTGTACACTTCAGGAAAAGAGAAATCTACTTTTTTTTTCTGCGGTGAGGATAAGATGTTTGTAAGTAATGCTCAAATAGCGGTTATTAAATATGTTTTGCCTGGAATTGGGCATCGTTGGAAATATTTGATGTTTTCTGCTGTAGGCAGAGGAATAAGGCGAATCTGAAAACTTTTGTTTACTGCAGATGATCAGTATAGTTTTAGAATTGTTAGACTTTGATCATCTAGGATGAAATCACACATGTGTCAAGTTATATCCTATATTACCTTTTGTTTTAACTCCTTCTTTCTACCTGGTTCAGTAATGTATCCAACCATCTGTCATTTTTATGACATTTCATGAGTAAGGGATCCATTATCCCATTATCCAGAATGCTCCACATTATAGGAAGGCCATCTCCCATAGACTATGTTTTAATCAAATAAATTACATTTAAAAAATGTCCTTTGTCTTTGTAATAATAAAACAGTACCTGTACTTGATCCCAACTAAGATATAATTACCCCTTATTGGGGGTAGAACAGTCCTATTGGGTTTATTTAATGGTTAAATGATTCCCTTTTCTCTGTAATAATAAAACAGTACCTGTACTTGATCCCAACTAAGATATAATTACCCCTTATTGGGGGCAGAACAGCCCTATTGGGTTTATTTCATGGTTAAATGATTCCCTTTTCTCTGTAATAATAAAACAGTACCTGTACTTGATCCCAACTAAGATATAATTACCCCTTATTGGGGCAGAACAATCCTATTGGGTTTATTTCATGGTTAAATGATTCCCTTTTCTCTGTAATAATAAAACAGTACCTGTACTTGATCCCAACTAAGATATAATTACCCCTTATTGGGGGCAGAACAGCCCTATTGGGTTTATTTCATGGTTAAATTATTCCTTTTTCTCTGTAATAATAAAACAGTACCTGTACTTGATCCCAACTAAGATATAATTACCCCTTATTGGGGGCAGAACAGCCCTATTGGGTTTATTTAATGGTTAAATGATTCCCTTTTCTCTGTAATAATAAAACAGTACCTGTACTTGATCCCAACTAAGATATAATTACCCCTTATTGGGGGCAGAACAGCCCTATTGGGTTTATTTCATGGTTAAATGATTCCCTTTTCTCTGTAATAGTAAAACAGTACCTGTACTTGATCCCAACTAAGATATAATTACCCCTTATTGGGGCAGAACAGCCCTATTGGGTTTATTTAATGGTTAAATGATTCCCTTTTCTCTGTAATAATAAAACAGTACCTGTACTTGATCCCAACTAAGATATAATTACCCCTTATTGGGGGCAGTAAGTACAAGGTTCTGTTTTATTATCAGAGAAAAAAAGGGAATAATTTTTAAAAATTAGAATTATTTGCTTATAATGGAGTCCATGGGAGATGGCCTTTCCATAATTCGGAACTTTCTGGACAACGGGTTTCCGGATAAGGATCCCATACCTGTACTACTTATTGGAATGGTGATTATGGATCTATTTCCTTTTATGACTTCTAGTTTTTATATTCCACAAATACAACAACAGAAACGCTATAGTCACATTATTCTGCTTTTATACATCAAAGTTGCTTGTTAAAATGAAACCTTTTGTAGAAGAAGCTATTCTAAAGAGCATAGCTTGATACCTTTTCATGTAAAAGGGTAGACACCTGTGCTACTGACAATATTCAGCCAGCCAAGATCAGGTCAGCTTTGATAGGCATCATGGATAAATGTGGAAATGCTGTTTGATAGTATATAATTGCAAGTGGTGGGCAGATGTGATAATATAATTGTATAACTTCACGTCGATAGCCAAGCTGTCTCTTAATAAAGTCTCTCAAGTACATAAAAAACATGGCTCACCTGGGGACTTACACTGATATTCAAAAAAATAAATCTGAGTAGTTTCAAGAAGAAATCTTAGTACTCTTAAGAAGGTTTGGTTCAGAGTACACAGTGGAAGCATTGTGACCCAAAACCAAAAGATATATATATACGGATTTGCAGCGAATTTCCGCATTTAGCCAGCGGTGGATTTTTTCGCAAATCGGGCGTCAAAATTTGACACGCGCCCAAAAATTGTCACCCACGTCAAAAGATTTGTTGCGAGTAGTGATGAGCGAATCTGTCCCGGTTCGCTTTGCCGAAAAATTCATGAATCTTCGCGAAACGCAAAAATGTCGCGCTTCAAAAAAATTGTCACCAGCGACTATTCTTTTGTTGCACGGCTGTTCTTTTGTCGCCCGCGGCTATTCTTTTGTCGCCCGCAGCTATTCTTTTGTCGCCCGCAGCTATTCTTTTGTCGCCAGTGGCTATTCTTTTGTCGCCCGCTGCTATTCTTTTGTCACCCGCGGCTATTCTTTTGTCGCCCGCAGCTATTCTTTTGTCGCCCGCGGCTATTCTTTTGTCGCCAGTGGCTATTCTTTTGTCGCCCGCTGCTATTCTTTTGTCACCCGCGGCTATTCTTTTGACGCCTGTGACTATTCTCTTTTGACGAGCAACAATTTGTGGATGCGCTGCGAATTTTTCCGAGGTGAATTTTTTCATCTGTTTTGCGAAACAATCCGCCAGTGGCGAATCCATGCCTGGCGAAACATTTCTTCCATCACTAGTCGCGAGTTAAAAATAAAAGAATTGTCTCTCATCAAAAGAATTGTTGGGATCAACAGGGAAAATGCCACGGGTAAAAAAAAAAAACTGTTGCGTGTGACAATACGTTTGACGCACGACAATACGTACAACACGACGCGCACACCAATTTTTTCTGACGCGTGACATTTTCCCCATTTCCCAAATTTTTTGCTGAATTTTTGGCGAAGCAAAACAGGACAGATTTGCTGATCACAATTTGTAAACAGTGCAAATAGAACACATTTTTATTTGCTGTTACAGTTAGTTAATTGTGATTGCTTTGACCAACATTCATATTCTGCTAATTAGCTCTGTCACTGTATATCCTCGCTACAGTCTTGTAAACAACAGCAAATCAGGGTGGTCAAGTTGGAAATTATTGATCCGACACAAACTAGAAAGATCTATGTGAAAGGTTCATTCATCTCACAAAACAGCTCCAGTGTATTGCTGTTCTATTTGTAATCAAGCAATAAATGCTATGCTGCCCATTTTCATGTTAGGGAGGGGTCCCATTCTTAATGAAAATGGATATATGTGGACATGCAGTATATGGCCATGCTATAAAAATATACCGATTATTAGCAATGTTTTAAGGATAAAAGAAAATGCTGCAGATGTGTCCTGTAGATGAAATGCAAAGTTCCATTAATGACACATTTGCAATGGAGACCAGTATATTGACAACACCAGATTTTAATGTGAAGCAATATTGTGGTGGTCTGGCTACAAAAACCCCAAGGTAGAGTATACCCCCCCATTGTTCAACATGAGTGCAATGAATAGGGCTTATGCTAAACATACCTTTTTCCTATAGTTTTAATAATGAAAAAAAATCTGTTTTTGTTATGTCTTGAGCTAAACTGGGCAAATGCAGAATATTAAGCCCCTCTATGGTTGGGCTTTGTCAGGTAAATATTAGATTCCCTTTGCTTCTGCATAATGGACTCCTGCTTATGGGTAATAGGGATGTAGCGAACATCGCCAAAAATGTTCGCGGACCCGTTCGCGGACTTTCGGCAAAACTCGCGAATATTCACGAACTTTGCGAACCCCATAGACTTCAATGGGAAGGCGAATTTCAAAACCTAGAAAAGCCATTTCTGGCCAGAAAACTGATTTTAAAGTTGTTTAAAGGGTGCCACGACCTGGGCAGTGGCATGCAGGAGGGGGATCAAGCAAAAATTTCTCTGAAAAATACTTTGTAAAAAAACCGCCAAAAAAAAAACCGCCAAAAAAAAACGCCAAAAAATAACGAAAGGAAAAAAAAAAAACGCCAAAAAATAACGCCAAAAAAAACCGCGGCGAACCCAAAATGGCGAACATCGCCAAAAGTCCGCGAATTTGCGGACCCGATGTTCGCGCGAATTAGTTCGCCGGCGAACAGTTCGCTACATCTCTAATGGGTAAATCACAACAAAGAGGCGATGGGTGGGGGTTGTTGACTAGAAAACTAATCGAACCACCTCACAAGGGCCAAACAGCTTCAATTTTCCTATTAGCTCACAAAATAAAAACCATAGAATTTTTATTCTTTTATTCTTTCAATATTCTTTGCAGGATAAACAAGGGGTGGTGGTTAGTGATGAGCGAATCCTGTCCTGTCCTGCTTCGCTTTGCCGGAAAAGATTTGCGAAATGGCAAAAAAATCGCGAAACGGCGAAAATGTTGTATGTCAAAAAAAATTGACGCCCGCGGCTATTCTTTTGTCGCGTGGCTATTCTTTTGTCGCCCGCGGCTATTCTTTTGTCGGGCGGCTATTCTTTTTATGCCTGCGAATTTTTCCGCAGGAAATTTTTTCATCCGTTCCGCGAAACACGGAAATTTTCCCCGAATCCATGTCTGGCGAAACATTTCGCCCATCACTAGTTATAGTGTACACTTCCCCCATATTTCCAAATTGGGTTTAAGTTGCAGTCAAAATGTGGTCATTGGGGAATGGGTCAATCTTGGTTTGCTGAGTTAAAATGACATTAGCTTTGGATTCTTTTGGCATAAATCTGGAACCCTCAGGGTTAAGGGTGGTGGTAGCTCCAGGGTTCCCTGGCAGCAACAAGTGTACTTGTGCACAATTCATCAGAGCAGACTGGATGGACACAATGGGTTAGTATAACTATATACAAGTCAGTGGTGCATATTTTGACACAATTTGACACACTTAAATAGAAAAAAGTGTTGGGGAGCAACACAAGCCTGATAAAGGTTCCTGGGGGGCCAATAAGAGCTATAATTGGCTACTTAATAGCCCCTATGTGGACTGGCAGCCTACAGAAGGCTCTGTTTGGCATTATACTTGGTTTTTATGCAACCAAAACTTGCCTCCTTACCAAATTTTCAAAAATAGGCACCTGTTTTGAGGCCATGGGGAGCAACATCCCCAACAAGGGGTTGCCCCCGAGTCACTGGTTGGGGATCACTGCTTTAATGAATAGCACCAATATATGCAACATACCAACATGAGTAAATGGGGCTTAATATCTTAATAGATTGCTGGACAGATAGTTACAGTATGCATCAACATGTCTGTGGCAGTTTAGGTACTACCCAGTAAGAATCATCTCCCAAATGTGCCCCACAAGGCTTAGAGAATAGTTATATTGCTATATAATATGTTTCAAAGGTTGTTGGGTGCAGTGCAGTCTTGAAGGAATTAAGTACAACAACTGTAGCATATGTTCTTTGTTTATTGTTTTGACGTTTTGACTCAAAAACTGCAAGACTGAAAAAGTACGATAAAGGATTATTATATCTTTTGAGGTTAGGAATCACATAAACAAAAAAAATAAAAAAATAAAAAATACAAGTGAAATACAATAGAAGAATTATATCAACAGAAAGAGCCTCTAGGGAATGCTTTTCATTTTGTCCTGCACCAAAATTTACTGATGTCTACAAATCAGCTGCATCCCAGATAGGTATATTAACCATCCCCAATGTATAGTAAATATTTGGCAATAACTGTCAGGGTTTTGCACATGATATTGGTTGGTGTCTGAGCTTAAAGGATTGTTTTGTATTTGTTTGTGTATATATCTAATAGAAATATTGAGAGCTGAATGAATAGTTGCTTTTCTTCTTTTTTTTTTTCCAAGATTTTGTGTAGGTGTTAGTGATGAGCGAATTTTTTCGTCAGGCATGGATTCGCAGCGGATTTCTGCATTTCGTCATTGGCGTATTGTTTCGTGAAAATTTGCAGCGGAAAAATTCGACGCACGGTTGCGTAAAAAAGGGCGCAGTCGTTAAAAAAAAAGCACATTTGCGGCAAAATTGGGTGCGGTCCCGTCAGGAAAGCGCGGACGACAAAAAAATAGATGCGGGTGACAAAAAAAGCACGGGCGACAAAAGAAAACACGCAACAAATGCGTTTCGCTATTCTTTTTTTGCCGTTTCGCAAATTTTATGCCAAATCGAAATGGGACAGATTCTCTCATCACTAGTAGGTGTTATTAAAGTGGTCATTTATATAAAAATGGGCACAATGGAGAGGGCATATTGGCACAATGCAGTAAGGTATTTGGGGCCAAACATGCTCCTGAACTTCTTCATGATTGAGACCCCATGCATTCTTACTTTTCTCAAGAACAGTACACCTATTGCTGCTGGAGATCCCTCAAGCTAACACCACCCAGGATCTCCCATTAGCCCCAGGGGACTCACAGCAGGTTGCTTTAATAAACACACCAGAATGGCGCCCAGAGAATCGAATGCAAATACCATTTTGACTCAACCCCAACTCTTAAAAGGCAATTGGAACAGAATTTACTTTAAAGCGCAAGTGCAGTTTTGATGCATGGGAAGTAATTGTAGTTAGTGATGAGTGAATCGCAAATTTTGCGAAACGGCGAAAATGTTGTGCGTAAAAAATTTTTGACACCCGCAACTATTATTTTGACGCCCGCGACTAATTTTTTGACGTGCAACAATTATTTTGACGCCGCAACTATTCTTTTGACGCTGCGACTATTTCTTTTGCCGCTGCGATAATTCTTTTGACGCCCGTGACTATCTATTATTTTGTATACAGAACTATAGATGGGGGGAGATTTATTAAGACACGAATGCTCGGAGCGTTCATTCGAACACTTCGTGCGTATTTTCACCAATTTTTTGCGCTTACTCGACTTTTTCGTACACCCGCGTGACTTTTTCGTAAGTTCTGCCGCTGTTTACAATCATTCGATAAGAACATCTTGTGACTTTCGATATTATCGTGACTAATTTGATTTTTCCGTAAGCATTTTCGTGATATTTGCGATCTTCAGAGATTATCGTATCCAATCCGAATTTTTCCTATTCGGGATTTGAACTCATGTTTTAATGAATCGGCCCCATGGTGTTGGTAGGGAATAAAAACTGATGTAGTAGAACTACAGGCAAAGTGGAGGTCAGATATGATGTCCACGCTCCAGCAGTAGCCAGAGTTTCAATGTCTTTGTCAAAGTTATACAAAAACTACGTCATAGGTCATGTGATCTTGCTGCCTTGATATGTCAAGACATGATCCAATGAATTTTAGAAAAAGTTGAATTTGTAATTGAGTCTATTGTATTTGTGATATTGCTTTTGTCAGTGCCCATATACGCAAGGCCAAAGTCCAGCAGCTTCTGGGCTTCAAAAGCTTGAGGAACCTTATGTTCTTTATGACCATGAAAACCACTTGGTTATACCAATGTATTAAAGGAGACATATCCTATAAAAATTATGAATGTACCAGTGAATTATACTTCTCTAGATATAGAAGGATTTATTGAGAAATTCCACAAAAACCCCACTAGTCCCACCCATCTGTTTTACTTTTCCTGCTGGCTGAATTCTCTGGATGAGCTGGGGAGCCGGCGGCCCTTTGTACACTGCACTGTAGGATAGGAACCAATCAGCAGCTAGACTGACCTGATAGGGAACTGAAGCCTGTCTGTGCTTGTGTGAGTGCAGGGCTGTGATTGGCTCTCCCCTTCCTACTGTACTTCTGGCAGGGACCGTTAGGACACGCCCACTCTTCATTTCACACTGGAGAGAGAAGTGATAGGATCTATAGGGAGCTCCAATAAAGGGTCCATTGTTACAGATAGGATTAATGTTTAGCACAAAGTGAAACCAGCACCGTATATTAGTCATAATTGCCTACAAAATAAGTGTTTTTCCCCATTTATCCAATATGTCTCCTTTAACCTATGCAAAAATTTTAGTACTCCAAACAGAATATACTGTACGAGGATATGCAAGAGAGCTAATCTTATATGAAAAGATATATTTTTAATGCATGATTGTGTGTGAAAACCTTTGATGCCCCCTTTTAAGTGCTTTCACTTGCTTGATGGGACTTGCTTTAAACCTATATATTCATGTGGGATTTATTAGTTAGAAAACCTACATGGAGACACTCGGCAATGTCATTTCCCCTGTCCTATTTAAACAAACAATTCTTCATTTTTGACTGTTAGCTTTTTCCCTGTAATAATTACAGAGCGCCTTGTACTCGTTAACCATACTAACATAAATCCATGTTTATGGGAAAACAATCCTATTGGGTTTTTTTAATGTTGAAATATGTTTTAGCAGCCTTAGGGCACGGTACTCTAGATTATGGAAATAAAACATAAAAATCCAGGTGCTAAGTATTTACTTAAACAGATTCTATACTTGTAATATATGTTGCTGGGCAGTTTAGATATTGTTGGGCATATTGTTTTATCAAACTGGTTTATAGCTCCTTGTTGTCCTTTTTAGATAAAATGATTCTAATAAATTAAGATCAGACTTGCAGGAACTGTAGTTCATTGCCTAAGATTTTAAACCTCTGGCCAGCTAAAGCCAACTTCCTGTGACTTCCTGTGACTTCCTGTGAGAGATCATTGGTTGACTCTTTTGAGTGATACCATCCCCAAGTGTCCAAACTAAAGGCAGGGCAGATCACAAAAAATTCCTAAATGCACCATTGCTACATTGTTTATTTTATACTGATTGAGAACAGTCTGTATTAACAAAATTTATATTATATCATGTCTAGTGATGAGTGAATCTGTCCCGTTTCGCTTCCCTGGAAAACATGTGAATCTTCTAAAAATTGTTTTGACAATGGCGACAATTTTTTTTTTTTTGGACGCTGGCGACAATTTTTTGACGTGGGTGACACTTTTTTGAAGCATTGTAGACTTTTTTTGTAAATTTGTTTCTCGAAAAAAACCGCCAATGGCGAAATGCGGAAATTTGCTGCAAATCCATGCTGCCGAATTATTTCGACCATCACTCATCATGTCACCTCATTTAAACAGGTCATTATCCCACCTTGTACCACTGAGAAACTGATGAGGGTTTGTGATATCTAGATCATATTGTGACTTAATATTTCCCTAGGTATTTCTACTTTGAAATAAGTTTGAAATGTTAGCCATATTTGTACAAAAAACGTTTTACAGGTATAGGACCCATTATCCAGAATGCTCGGGACCAAGGGTGTTCTCGATAAGGGGTCTTTCTGTAATTTGGATCTCCATACTACAAGTCTACTAAAAAAATCAATAAAACATTAATTAAACCCAAAAAGATTGTTTTGCATCCAATAAGGATTATTTATATCTTAGTTGGGATCAAGTACAGGTACTGTTTTATTATTACAGAGAAAAGGGAATCATTTAACCATGAAATAAACCCAATAGGGCTGTTCTGCCCCAATAAGGGGTAATTATATCTTAGTTGGGATCAAGTACAGGTACTGTTTTATTATTACAGAGAAAAGGGAATCATTTAACCATGAAATAAACCCAATAGGGCTGTTCTGCCCCCAATAAGGGGTAATTATATCTTAGTTGGGATCAAGTACAGGTACTGTTTTATTATTACAGAGAAAAGGGAATCATTTAACCATTAAATAAACCCAATAGGACTGTTCTGCCCCAATAAGGGGTAATTATATCTTAGTTGGGATCAAGTACAGGTACTGTTTTATTATTACAGAGAAAAGGGAATTATTTAACCATGAAATAAACCCAATAGGGCTGTTCTGCCCCAATAAGGGGTAATTATATCTTAGTTGGGATCAAGTACAGAGAAAAAGGAAATCAGTTTTAAAATTCTGAATTATTTGATTTAAAATGGAGTATATAGGAGACAGGCTTTCCATAATTTGGAGCTTTCTGGATAACGGGTTTCCGGACAAGGGATCCTATACCTGTACCTCAATGTCTATATCACTGAGGAATCTAATGCATACAAAAGTATTTAAATATGTAAATACAGTATGAATAAATTGAAAATGAAGTATATGGAATAAAAGACCCCCAAAGCTCCCTTCCCATGAAGAGTTTATGAGGTTATAGTATTCAATACTTTAAGAAAAAAAGATTAAAATCCTAAATGGTGAGAAAGAAAAAAAAAATGAGTGAAATGAGCGAGAAAGAAAAAAAAAAACCAAAACACAAAATAAACCCTCAAAATATTATCCTGAACAGATGGGATACTTTGTCTCAGATTGTCATGCATAAAAACATATTTACATAAAACAGACATAAAAGCAAAAACTTGTTTTTAGAAAAATGTGTTTATTGGGCAATTATCTATTACCAAATGCGGTATGTGTACAAGCAAACACAGAATTACTTAGACTGAGAATGCATGGTGAAACTTGAACTTGTAATTTCTTCAAAGAACCTAAGAGCCATTATTAGTGATGGTCAAATCTGTCCCGTTTCGCTTCGTCAAAAAATTCACGAAACGGCAAGAAAATATGTAAAACGCTTTTGTCTCACAGTTTTTTGTCGACTGCATCTTTTTTGTCGCCCGCATCTTTTTTGGTCTCCCATGTCTTTTTTTTTTTTTGTCGCCCACGGGTTTTTTTTGTACGCGACCCAATTTGATGTGCGACTCAATTTTTTGACACGCAACTAATTCTTCCATGGCAAAGTTTCACGGAAGTTTCACAAAACAATTCGCCAATGGCAAAATGCAGAAATGCGCACCAATTCCATGCCTGGCAAAAAAATTCGCTCATCACTAGCCATTATCCCTTCCTTCTGAACTGTATGGTCTCAAACCCAAGACTATTGTCAAAGTGGTATCTGTTACTACAGTATATGGCACAGATAACCTTGAAATCAATCAAAATGTGGCACTACGGGGCAGATTAATCAAAATGTGAAATCAAAGCATGTCCCAGAAAAGATTTTGAGAGCCATAGTTATTATCGGGAGCATAATTTACTAAGCAATTTTGAGAAAAAGTCATTTTTATTTTACTTGTAGATATATTCGAGATTTACAAGTGGGTTTTCAGTTCTCAATTTTTCCGATATTGTTTCTCTAAAGATTAGAGTATTTTGGAAATTTTCCCCCCAAAAAATCATATTGTCGGAAAATAACTTGTATAATTTGAGATTTATTAATGCTTAGGTTACTTATTTCTCAGGAAAAAAAATTTGTCAGGTATAATCTTTGAGTCCTAGGGAAGGCTTGAAATACTAGAAATGTTTGAGTTTAACTCCAAAATTTGTAAAAAAGTGAATATTCATTGTCGGCCTTTCCTTTTGCTACACACTTTCAAGGGAAAGTTAAACACAAGATTTTTTTCCCGATTTGCTACACACTTTCAAGGAGAAGTTGCTCCCATCCTTGTGTTCTATTTCACACACTTTAGAGAGGAAGTTAATCCCATTATTATTCTTTATTTTACCCAGTTTCAAGGGGAAGTTAATTCCACCCTTGTTTTCTATTTCACACACTTTCAAGGGGAAGTTAATTCCCATCATAGTACTTTATTTTACCCAGTTTCAAGGGGAAGTTAATTCAATCCTTGTTTTCTTTTTCACACATTTTCAAGTGATAATTAAACACATTATGGTTTTCGAAGAATAAGTGCCAATGCTCCTAAAATGGCTGCTAGAGCAATTCCTGTTTGGAAAAAATAAAGAGGATTCATGGATATGAACATGCATTTTCGGCATTTTCGATTTTTTTTGGCTTATTTTCAGACAATAAGCTCAATATTTTCCTTCGGCCTTACCAACATTATTGTGACATTTAATAAATGCAAAAATGTTTGTTTTATTTGAAAAAAAATACCAAGTCGAATTTATACGAGTTTATACGCGTTTCAAGGCCAAAACAATCTATAGTTTTGATTCCTGTGCACCTATTGGGCCTTTGGTGTGGAATTCATTAATAAGATATTCTTGAATAAACACAGAGGGAATTCATTTGCAAGTATAAGCACCAAAAAAATGCTCTTAATAAAAAAAAAATTCCTTGTTGACAAGATATACGACTCCTCTTGCTTCCACCCTTAGCTTACTATACTTAAAAACAAGCCTGAGCCAGAAATGACATTATTTTAACTTGTTAGGCCTTAATTACAACACAAGCATTGGACTTCTATAATAATGTTTGCATTTTCCTGCAGTACTATTTTTATCATTATATTGAAAAGGTTATCATATGATATAGAGGACAAAATTTAGCTTAAAAAAAGACCACATAAATAATGCACATATTTTATTTTCTACTGTACTTTCATACATTTTATGGTCTATTTTTACTATTTTGCTGTAATACACTTCTCAAGCTCTTGAATATTAATATTAATTTGATGCAGAGTTTGTCTAAAAATGGCTTATATTACAATTCATCTTAATTATGTTCTTTAGGGACCTCCGGGTAGTGCATTATATAAAATAAACCAAAGAGACCTAATGATCTTCAGTAGCATAACTAGTTCATATAAAGAAAATAGGGTATGGGCACCGTGGCTATCCCCGGTATAAGAATGTCAAAGTCAAACCAAAAAAGATGGGCGGCAAATATTTGTCGTGTGGCGAATGTTTCCACAGCAAATTTTGTTGCCCGCTTCACAAAAAAATTCACTATTGGCAAAATGCAGAAATTCACAGCAAATTCATGCCTGACAAATTATTTCACCCAACACTAATTGTGAATAGTGATGAGCGAATCTGTCCCGTTCCGCTTCGCCAATAAATTTGCGAATCTCAGCGAAAATGTTGCACAGAAAAAAAATGATCTATTCTTTTGACGCGCGACTATTCTAGCTACAATTTTGGATGTGCGACTATTCTTTTGACGCCTGCGAATATTCTTGGGAAAATTTTTGGGCGCGCGACTATTCTTTTGACACCCACGACTATTCTTGCGACATTTTTTTGGACGTGCGACTATTCTTTTGCCGCCTACGACTATTCTTGCAACAATTCTGCCCGCGTGACTATTCTTTTGATGCCCGCGACAATTCTTGCGACAATTCTGCCCGCGCAACTATTCTTTTGACACCCGCGACAATTCTTGCGACAATTTTGGATGTGCGACTATTCTTTTGACGCCTGCGACTATTCTTGCAACAATTTTGGCCGCGCGACTATTCTTTTGACACCCACGACTATTCTTGCTACAATTTTTGGACGCCCGGCAAATTTTTCCACGGTGAATTTTTTCATCTGTTTCGCGAAACAATCCGCCAATGGCGAAACACGGAAATTCGCCGCGAATCCATGCCTGGCGAAACGTTTCGCCCATCACTAATTGTGAAACTTGTCATGTGACTTTTTGGAATTGTCGCAGAAAAACCAGCATCGAAAATCCAAAAACCTCTAAAGTTTCGAGGCAAAGAGAGATCTTCCACGGAAGGGACATCTGCCATTGATTTGTACATGATCTTGACAAGTTTTAGATGGCGTATGGTCGGATTCGGAATTGTTGCGGTATTGCAAGAAAGTAAGTAGACTGGGAGCTTTAGTTTGAGCACCTTAGGGATCAATTTTTAAAAAAAAAGAAAATTCCGCTCTCCTAGGACATAGGCCCAAAAGAACACAATCAATGGGTCAATGGGAGTTTTTCCACTGCAACTTTTTTCCATTCTGTGGAGCCTTTTTATTACACTGTGGCCATTTTTTTGCAGCGAAATCCATGCCTGCCGGATTATTCCCATCATCACTAATAAATTTATAAGAGAAGATAGAGTTCCAAGACTTTTATTTTAAAATAATGACAAACATATATTAAAGTTTACCATGGTGGCAAAATAAAGTGAGAAATGCCTTATACCTAGTGACGGGCGAAATGGCATGGATTTGCGGCGAATTTATGCGTTTCGCCATTGGCGGATTGCTTCGCGAGACGGAAAAATTTTGCCGCGCATCAAAAGAATAGTCGTGGGCGTCAAAAGAATAGCTGTGCGACAAAAGAATAGTCGCGGGCGACAAAAGAATAGCCGCGCGACAAAAGAATAGCCATGGGTGACGAAAGAATAGCCGCGCAACAAAAGAATAGCCGCGGGCATCAAAAGAATAGCCGCGCAACAAAAGAATAGCCGCGCGACAAAAGATTAGCTGCGAGCGTCAAAAGAATAGCCGCACGACGAGAGTCACGGGAGACAGTTTTTTTTCACACGCGACATTTTTGCTGTTTCGCTGTTGCGAATTTTTTGGCGTAGCGAAATGGTACAGATTTGCTCATCACTACTTATACCTGGCTTGGTGCCTATGAGTAGTTTAAAGCACTGACAGAAGTGCTGTAATTATTCACCTATTTTCATGTACAATTCAAAAATACATGACGGCCGCTTGCCTTTTTAGTAAGCTATGGGTCCACAGCTTTCAGGCATCAAATGAAACCTTGTGAGTATATGTATATTTACATGAGAATATTTGTGCTGAGATCCAGCAGAAAGTCTTGCTTTTGACCTAGAGTGTCACTATTCAGGTCATAACCATGTGAGGAACCCATTTTAATGAACATGCTCATTATTTTTCCCTGCATAATATAAGGATCCTGGTTCAATCAAAGACCCATTCATTTAAAAGATACTTCATCAGTGAGGAGTCCTTTAATATGGTATGTTATCCTGGTGTCCTTCTCGTGAAGTATGAAATTTAATTTCATTAAGCATGTTTCTCTAATTACATTATTAACTCGAGTCAGCACTCTCTCAGATTACCTGCCAATGATCATTTCTACTAAATCCCTTTTTACCCTAATAAATGACCTACAGTATCAAGCATTTCTTAAATAATTTGATATGTGTCCATAGTGTTTTATGGGTCTTTAAGAAATAGTGATTAAAGAAGACATATCCTATAAAAATTATGAATGTACCAGTGAATTATACTCCTCTAGATATAGAAGGATTGTGCTTTAAAATGTTGTGTTTCTGAAGAAATTCAACAAAAACCCCACTAGTCCCGCCCATCTGTTCCACTTCCTGTTGGCTGAATTCTCTGGATGTGCAGGGGAGCCGGCGGCCCTCCATACACTGCACTGTAGGATAGGAACCAATCAGCAGCTAGGCTGACCTGATAGGGAACTGAAGCCTGTCTGTGCTTGTGTGAGTGCAGGGCTGTTATTGGCTACTCCCCTCCTACTGTGCTTCTGGCAGGGACCGTTAGGACACACCCACCCCTCATTTGAAACACAGACAGGGACCTGAGAGGATTTATAGGGAGCTCCAATAAAGGGGCCATTTTACAGAGAGGATTCATTTTTAGCACAAAGGGAAACCAGCACCGTATATTATTCATAATTGCCCACAAAATTAGTGTTTCTCCCATTTATCCAATATGTCTACTTCAATTCTTTTGTAATAATATTTGTGCAAATTTCAGGAAAGTATAACATTTATTCATTCCAGCTATTTGTAAATGATTTAATCAGGGTTTATTTTGGTAAAATTTCATCTTCATTTGAGCCTGAAGACAAGATCTAAAAGGCACCAGGCCTAGATAAAGTCTTGGGTAGACAGTGGCAGATGTAGATGGACAGAGGAGTTGGCATTGATTGTAATTAGTAAAGAGCAAATCTGTCCCGAAATAATTTGCCAGACATGGATTTGCAGCAAATTTCCGCCATTGGCGGATTTTTTTTTTTAGGAAACGTGTGACCAAATTCGCCCCCGAAAAATTTGGCACGTGACAAATAAATGTCACCGGTGTCAACAGATTGTTGTCCACAACAACAAAATTGTCGCCCGCGTAAAAAAATAACTGACACTCGACAAACAAAATTGTAGTGTGCGTTGGCGTTTTATACATGCGTCACAAAAATTGTCACATGTGCAAAAATAAAATTTCACCGTTTCGCAATTTGAAAAATTTTCGGTAAAGAGAAATGGAAAAAATGTTGCGCATCAAAAAAAAAAAATTGTCAGCGAGTCATTTTTATACATGCAGGATCATTTTTGTGACATACGTGTCAAAAAACCGACACACGCAACTTTTTTTGACGCTGCTGACAATCATTTATCGCATCACAAATTTTTCCGGGGCGAATTTTGTCACTCGTTTTACAAAAAAATCCGACAATGGAGAAACGTAGACATTCTCTGTGAATCCATGCCTGGGTAATTATTTTGCCCATTACTAATTGTAATGTTAACTAAACTTGTAATTTGAAATCTGAAATATATATAACATTATACAGGTATGGGACCCGTTATCCAGAATGCTCGGGACCAAGGGTATTCCGGATAAGGGGTCTTTCCGTAATTTGGATCTCCATACCTTAAGACTACTAAAACATCAATAAAACATTAATTAATCCAATAGGATTGTTTTGCATCCAATAAGGATTATTTATATCTTAGTTGGGATCAAGTACAGGTACTGTTTTATTATTACAGAGAAAAGGGAATCATTTAACCATTAAATAAACCCAATAGGGCTGTTCTGCCCCCAATAAGGGGTAATTATATCTTAGTTGGGATCAAGTACAGGTACTGTTTTATTATTAAAGAGAAAAGGGAATCATTTAACCATGAAATAAACCCAATAGGGCTGTTCTGCCCCCAATAAGGGGTAATTATATCTTAGTTGGGATCAAGTACAGGTACTGTTTTATTATTACAGAGAAAAGGGAATCATTTAACCATGAAATAAACCCAATAGGGCTGTTCTGCCCCCAATAAGGGGTAATTATATCTTAGTTGGGATCAAGCACAGGTACTGTTTTATTATTACAGAGAAAAAGGAAATCAGTTTTAAAATTCTGAATTATTTGATTAAAATGGAGTCTATGGGAGATGGGTTTTCCGGATAAGGGATCCCATACCTGTATATCTTTGCAATAATTAAAGGTTGGCCTTTGGCAGCAAGTAAGTCAATTATATTTGTAATTATGACCACAAGTGCAAATAGTACACCTACAGGTATTACAGTTCTCCTCTAATAAATCACAGGAGTATTAGCTTTATAATTACACAAGCTAGAGCTGTTGATCTCTGTGACGTAGACCTTCGCATTCAATCATTTCCTCAGAAGTACAGTACATTTTGAAAAACGGCGTTTGTTTATTTTTCAGCCCAACGATAAGATAGTCATCCAATTATCAAGAAGAATAGAACTGTACGGTAGCCGGATGGTAAATAATTTCAAGTGACAAGTACTGAGGACAGAAACCATATCTAATTTTGCAGGAACAAGCAGTTTAGTTGAATGTCTGTCATTCAATGCATTTTTATTATCTCTTTCATGCTTGTAATTACATGCACCTTTAATACAGAAACAGAAAATAATTGCTTGGTTAGCTTCATAATTATTTATTGAATGCAGAACAATGGCATTTATATTAGCCCATGCGTTCTTTATTTAATTGTAGCAATACATATACTATATAGTAAGATAAAATAGGTATAGTATATTGCAAGGGCAAAACTGAATCACTCATAATCCTGTAGGACCTTGCTGAGAGAATATGGAGTTGCCCGTGCCTCTGGCTAGGTGAAGTTTAAATGACATATGGGCAAAAGGAATTCTATGGAACAATACTACCTGGGAACACTATTTTTGTAATTAATTTTATTAACTAGAACAACTCATCACAATGATTTTTCACAGCAAATATATATCCACAGCCTCCTTCCTGGTCAATTTTCTACTCTTTCACTAGGGTATTTTATTGACTAAGACTACATTGCATCACAGTCCAAGGTCTTCTACTCATTCATCTCTTTATTTCAGTTTCGGTATACTCATTATACCTCTACCTACATCGTACTTTTGGAGAACGATAAGAAGGATCTCCATGTATGTGACCTTAATACAAAAAAAGCTGTAACTTTTTGCTCATTTATTTCAATAAAAGACCTCTTTGAATACTTCCAGTCCTATCTGTCTATGAAGATTTTCATTCATCCAGGTCATGGTATATCTAGTATAAATAAATCTAAAGCAACTGGACTTGTTAAGTAATCATTAAAAACATTTCACTACTCATCCGAGCAGCTTCTTCAGTTCAACTGACTGGTATGGGAAGTCCTCAGCATATGTAGGATGTATGTATGTATGAAGTACATATGCTGAGGACTTCCCATACCAGTCAGTTGAACTGAAGAAATTGCTCGATTGAGTAGTGAAACGTCTTCAATGATTACCAAACAAGTCCAGTTGTTTTAAATTTATTTATACTAGATACTCCAGTCCTATCTTTTTGCTTAATGAGAGAGCCATACCTCTCTGCCATAGGTTAATCTTAACAGATACGAAGCTGATCTCTTTTGACGATATGTAATAAAGAAGTAGGATCCCCTAATACAGAAGTGGAACTACCTAACCAATGATACTACAGGCATTTTACCTTATGTTCTTACCCTTCCCTTAAAAACCACCACGCACTAGTGATGAGCACATTTTTTCGCCAGGCATGGATTGGGAGCAAATTTCCCCAAATTGGTAAATTGTTTCACAAAACTTCAGCAAAAATTCACTGTGGAAATATTTGTCGCACAATAAAAAAGTAGTGGGAGGGTCAAAATAAGCGCACCCACATCAAAACAGGCACGGCCATGTCAAATTGGGTGTGGTCGCGTCAAAAGAGGCGGAGGCGTGTCAAAATGGGCGAGATCGCATCAAAGTGGGGTCGTGTCAAGATGGGCATGGGTGCGCCAAAACAGGCATGGTCTCGTCAAAATAGGTGCGGTTTTATCAAAATTGTGCGTGGCCATGTCAAAAGAGGCGGAGGTGTGTAAAAGTGGGCGAGATCGCTTCAAAATGGGGTCGCGTCAAAATGGGCACAGCCCAGTCACGTCAAAATAGGTGCGGTTTCATCAAAAAAGTTGCTCGACAAATTTTTCTTTTGTTTTGCAGTGATTTGAAGCAAAATGGGACAGATTCGCTCATCACTACCATACACTTTTATTTAATTAACATTAAATGATTTTTCATTGTCATCAGAGGGATTTCAGTGCAATTTTTATTTCCTGTCCTAAAACAAGGTCTCCTAACCATTACTGGGGGGTATCATTATTACAACCAACAGGTGCTTAGTTACCCCAAGACTTTGCCATTTATTCTGAAAGTCAAGTTATATCGTCCCAAAGATCTAAGTTTTTGCTCAAAATAATTAATATCAAATCATTTATTAAAATGATTCCTCATGTAGAAATGCGTAAAATTGTGCTCGTTTATATTCATTCCGGTATCTTTGGATCCTTCTGAGAATTTACACTTTGTGGTTAAGGCCTACATACGCATGCATGATTTATTAATGCTATGTGTAAGGACTTAATTTCTTGTCAAACATCTTGTTGCCAGCAATCAGAAGTACTTAGAAGTCCTTTGCCCTTGGGTTAATGGGAGGCATAGATAATGGGAGACATATTTGTTTTTTGTCATAAGATATATTATGTGTTGTATTGGGAAATGCGACGCAGTGGACGTAAAATGTCATTTTAACCTTCATTAGTTTTTTTTTTTATTTGCATGGTGGTACGGCATACAAAAACTTTTATAAAAAGGCACAAAAATGAGCCATAATACATTTATTTTGTATTTCTAAACTAGGCACATACTCACTGTTTTTGTTCCAAAATGCTGGTATATTTTAGGCTGTTTCCACATCTACGAACAAAAAACATCTGCTTCCTAATATAATATTATTCATTGTCTGGCTCTTTATGATATTCAAAGATGAAACAGTGCTGCTCAACCATGGGTTACCTATTTGTTGCTGGACTGCAACTTCCACATGTTATGGATTTTAGTCCAGCAACAACAAGCATGTGGCCCACTTAATCCAAGAGGATCCACCAGCTAAATCTTGACTTGGAAACAATAGGAGTCATTTCAATGTGGAAGGCAAAGTGCAAAGAAATGGCCACAATTTGCTATTCCACATTAGGTGAATTGCTGAAAGTCTCTGTGCTCCACGGAGCTGCTACGGATCTGTGGTCGTCCTCATGAATACAGCACTGCATTCATGAGGGTTGGGTGGGAGGAGGAACACCCTCCTTGCTCTCCACCCTTTTCCTTAGTCCTATTAAGGAGTCATTCAAGGTGCCCCAGGTTAATCCTTCTCTAATATGCGTCCAAAATGTTGGTTATCCTCTAGGGCAGTGATCCCCAACCACTGGCTCGTGAGCAACATGTTGCCCCCACTCCTTTTAAGGTTGCTCTTAGTGGCCCCAAAGTAGGTGCCAATTTTTAAATTTCTGGCTTGGAGGCAAGTTTTGGAAGCACAAAGACACAGTTTTACTCCAATCAGAGTTGAGAGCTGTAGGCCAGAAGTTCACATGGGGCTACCAAATAGCCAATCACAGTCCCTATTTGGCAAATTTTTCATGTTTTTGTTTGGCTCACCAACACTTTTTTTCATGAGAATGGCTCACTAGTAAAAAAAGGTTGGGGGACCACTGTCCTAACATTATTGAGAATTAAGTCCACATGGGGGGTGGGGTGCTGTACTAAACTTCTGCAGACTTTTTTGAGCCCAGCAAATCTGCACTTTGTACATAATTCTTGAGTTTTTTTAGTGCAGTTAGGTGTTTGAAATTGATTCCTGAATGAGCATAAAATATGCCAGTCGGACCTCCACCCTATTGCTTTCAATTTGCTTTGAAATACATTCGCACAACACAGAGGCACAATGCAATTGCACCAAGTACATCGCCCTCTTGTGACAGCAATGATACTTGAATTCTGGGAAAAAAACACGCTCTTAAAATTGCACTTTGTTCACTGCACCTTTGCTCTTATGCCTGGTAAGTCTGACCATTGTTGGACAGTTGAGGATCATGTCATTTCATAAAGAATATTCCTATATAATGATGAGGTCCTCCTGTTTTGCGATGCCAAGATAACCTTAACAATTCTTCCACTTGAAATATCAACAATGTGAGAAAGTGGGACAAATGTGTCCCATACAATCCCAAACAACCACTTCAATTCAGTGACTTGATGAACACAATCATTTTAGCATTTGTGTGACGTTTAGTAAGGTTGAGAAGCTTTGGTGAAAATTGCCTACACAGGGAAGTATAAACAGTTCAGTCTTCCTTCCAAAGTCTTGTTATGCTTTAACACCGAGATTATCGTTATCCTAATAACAGTGCATTTCAGCTGTCTGCGATCAGTAAATTTTTTTATTTTAATGTGAATATACGACAGTGCACAGTATTTGTTTTAAAAGCATCATTCACCTCTTCCCCCAATACAAATTTCATTGAAATTCCATTTTCTTGTGACAACTAAATAATAATATCTAAAGCGCCGGTATAAAGCAAGACAGATATTCTGCCTTTTATTCAACATGTTTCATTAAAAAAAATGCATGGAAAAATGACACACAAAAGATGGAAAGCGTAAAGAACTCTTGCGACATTTCATTTTTGTGACCTTCAACAGGAGACAATACATCTTTACTTCAAAAATTGTTTACCATTATTAATTGAGCCATTTATTTGTAAATTCAATTCTCCCGGCACTTTGTGTATAACCAAGATATGAAACCATTACTGGGGCTAAATGTATTAAACAAAGAAGACACGTGGCTTTTTATAGGCAGTCAAATATTACAATTTTTGACATTTACTTTGTTTCTAAATGTGAAGGACCCTCCCCTTTTGTATTTAATCCAAAGCTTTGTATGTATCTTAAATTACAATGTTCTACAGGCTGAACGCAATAACCACCCATTCTAAAGTAGTGGTATTGATAAAGGTGAAATATGAAATGATGGCACTCTAGAGATTAATTATATTATGGCTTAGATAGACAGGATTCCAAGGGTAATATCCTCCACTGTAAAATGAATGGCAACTAATAGCCTTCATTTGTGCATCTAGCACATCAAAGGGTGGAATTTGATCGGCTTTTACACACTGAAATACGTGTGAGACTGATGAAGTCTCTGCAGCTATAAAAATACACAAAGTACACGAGGACACCTTTTATGAAGTTATAGAATTAGAGAAAGTATCTGTATTGGTGACGGTGATAGGGACTGGGCAATATGATGTCTTCTTCTGATGGTAAGGAACCAATAAATATCTCACCAGAACCCTAGAGATTTTACGTTACCTTTATTTCTGAACCATGTCACCTGCATCATTTAATTCTAGGAATTATTAAACCATCCAACTCTAAAAGGTCAAGCCAAGCAAAATGTATTTAGCTTTGACAAATGCCTACCTTGGGGCACTGAGGATAATGCACAGAGACAGCATAACTGAGTAACGGTATAATGTAGCCAGATGAATTATGTAACTTTGTCAGAGCGTGATCCTAAGCTCTTATGAGTCTAACTTCCCATCTCTTTTTTTTTAAAACGAGAAGAAAAGGCGATTCTAGTTGCTACATTATTCTGATGCTCCTTTTCTTTAAAAATTCACCAGCCCAGGATACTGTTTGCTGAGCTTAGCCATCTTCTTTTGGTGCCCCAGGTGTCTCCTGTGCCACTCTAGACGGGTGCATGTACAGTATGGAAATCTCAGAAAAAGTTCCCTATTACCAAAAGGTTCACCCAACAGTGGAAGCCCTGAAGACTGTTGAAAACAAGATGGTTGAGCTCAGCCATCTTCTTTCATTCTCCCAGGTGTCCCCTGTGCCATTCTAGGTGGGTGCGGTATGGAAATCTCAGAAAATCTTCCGTACCCCCCAAATGGGTTCACCCAACAAGGGAAGCCCAGAAGACTAGAATCTCAGCAAAACTTCTGTATCCCCCACAATGGGCTCACCCAACAAGGGAAGCCTGGAAGACTGTTGAAAATAATATGGCTGAGCTCAGCCATCTTCTTTCATTCTCCAAGGTGTCTCCTGTGTTATTCTAGGTGGTTGCAGTACGGAAATCTCAACAAATGTTCTGTATCCCCCTAAATGGGTTCACCCAACAAGGGAAGCCCAGAAGACTAGAACCTCAGCAAAACTTCTGTATCCCCCACAATGGGCTCACCCAACAAGGGAAGCCTGGAAGACTGTTGAAAATAAAATGGCTGAGCTCAGCCATCTTCTTTCATTCTCCATGGTGTCTCCTGTGTTATTCTAGGTGGGTGCAGTATGGAAATCTCAGAAAATCTTCCGTACCCCCCAAATGGGTTCACCTAACAAGGGAAGCCCAGAAGACTAGAATCTCAGCAAAACTTCTGTATCCCCCACAATGGGCTCACCCAACAAGGGAAGCCTGGAAGACTGTTGAAAATAAAATGGCTGAGCTCAGCCATCTTCTTTCATTCTCCATGGTGTCTCCTGTGTTATTCTAGGTGGGTGCAGTACGGAAATCTCAACAAATGTTCTGTACCTCCCTAAATGGGTTCACCCAACAAGGGAAGCCCAGAAGACTAGAACCTCAGCAAAACTTCTGTATCCCCCACAATGAGCTCATCCAACAAGGGAAGCCTGGAAGACTGTTGAAAAGAAGATGGCTGGGCTCAGCCATCTTCTTTCATTCTCCCAGGTGTCCCCTGTGCTATTCTAGGTGGGTGCAGTACGGAAATCTCAGCAAATGTTCTGTACCCCCCTAAATAGGCTCACACAACAAGGGAAGCCCAGAAGACTAGAACCTCAGCAAAACTTCTGTATCCCCCACAATGAGCTCATCCAACAAGGGAAGCCTGGAAGACTGTTGAAAAGAAGATAGCTGAGCTCAGCCATCCTCTTTCATTCTCCAATGTGTCTCCTGTGTTATTCTAGGTGGGTGCAGAACGGAAATCTCAACAAATGTTCTGTACCCTCCTAAATGGGTTCACCCAACAAGGGAAGCCCAGAAGACTAGAATTAGAAGGTGGAATGGCACTCAGCAAACAGTACCCCAGGCTGATTTCTGAAGAAGACAAACAGTACAGGTAAGTGACTACAATCACTGGGGGTGAGTTTATCTTTCCTTCTCCTTTACATTTAAATCCATTCAAATCAATACAAACCAAGCTATCCATAAATATTTTTCCACATATCTTTTAAAAAGCTCTTTTAATGGCTCATTAGATTTGCATCATCCAACAGATTTTCCAATAAAGGTAACAACCTAAAACAAATGATGCCACTTGACCACAGAGCATTATCTCTCCATTCTGTTACACTGATCCTTCCAACACCTGCTTGGAAACAGTGAAGGCTGATATTATAGCGAAGGTCACGATGCATTAAGGATGCAATTAAGCAAAAATGTACAATAATTATATACATTTATGCTTATATTAACAAGCCATTAAATAAGGTTGTCATTACAGCGTGAGTGGCGTAGCAACTGTGTATTCCATAAGCCTACAGGTCTGCATGTAGTGCATCGCTTTCTAGAAGGGTATAATTAACACCGTTGGCATATGGAGCATTTTGTTCTTAAGACAAACTAAAGCAATCAGTATGGTCATTCTAGCTTTTTCTAATTTGATGGCTGTTGTACCATGTTGTACCATGAACAGCAAATGTAATGTATTCCTGATTAATAATTTCACTATGTCATTGCATATATATAATTGGGAATGTCAAGACAAGTTGTTCATAATAAGGCTAGATAGACAAATATTTAACAAAGAAACTTTCTACAGAGCCCATTTATGAGCCAAGCACCGTAATATGGATAAATAATAATGTATTGCCTGGATAGTAGTGTGACATACACTCAATTCCAATCAATATCATAACAAATATAATCAGCCATACAGAAGGTATGGGAGATCTATGAAATAGATGATATTACTACTGTCCCAGTAACCATACGGGTATTAACACCTGTCATGGTGGATATACTGTACTTACATAAGTGCAACAATTTTGAGGGGATTGCTTTCTGGACAAAAAACGACACGGGTGACAAAAAAAAAACATAATCTTGCGACAAATGCGTTTTGCTAATCTTGGGACAGATTCATTCATGTCTATGAAGATTCTCATTCACCCAGGTCATGATATACAGTATCTAGTAGAATTAAGTCTAAAACAACTGGACTTTTCTGAGTTTTTCTTGAAAACGTTTCACCACTCATCCGAGTGGCTTCTTCAGTTCAAATGACTGGTAGTCATTGATGAGATTCACTCATCATTAACTGTAGGTGCATGGGGGATTAAAAATTTGGACGGGTATTAGTGTAGACTGCTGCTCCGAACTGGAATGAACCAATAGGAAATTAACAGGGGTACTTAGACCTCCAGAAAGGAGTACAAGGGCACTAAGTATGTAGGTCTTATTCAAAGATGAATTCTTTCTAGGGTCTATTAGATAAACTTTTTTCTACTTTGCTACAATTGTTCTTCATAGGAAAAAAAAGGTTCCAATGTTGCCAATTTCTTCCAAACTTGTTGCCTGGACCGCTCTTTAGCTAGACAAGGAAAGGGATGGGGAGGGTTCCCATTCCCACTGGTTGAGGTGGAAGGCAAGGGGTGGATAATTATGACGTCCTTGTCCACAACAGACAACTTTTTTTCTGGCAAGAAAGAACACACGGCTAAATTCCAGCACAGATTGCTGAATATCTTTGTCACAAATCTGTACCTGGTAAAAAAGATTGCTTAGTCCTACTAAGTAGTCATTCAAGGTGCCCCAGGTCAATCTTTTTCTTATATACGCCCAACATTTTGGTCATCCTCTAGGGCAGTGATCCCCAACCAGTGGCTCTTGAGCAACATGTTGCTCCCCAACCCCTTTGATGTTGCTCCCAGTGGCCTTAAAGTTGGTGCCCATTTTTGAATTTCTGACGTGGAAGACCACATATTCTGCTAAACAGAGCCATATTGGGCTACTAATTAATAATTAATTTAATCCTTATTGGTCAACTACTAAAAAAGTGTTTGTGCTTGTGTTGCTCCTCAGCTTTTTTTTTTTTCATTATAATGTTGCTCACTATGAGCGAATCTGTCCTGTTTCGCTTCTCCATAAAATTCACAAAACAGCAAGAAAATTTGCGAAATGGCAAAAAAATTGCGAAGCGCATTTGTTGCGCAATTTTTTTTTTGTCGCCCGCGTCTTTTTTTTGTCGCTCATGTATAATTTTTGTCGCCGTGTATATATTTTTTACGCCATGCTTTTTGCCATGCCAATGCTCAATTTGACGCTACCATGCCCTTTTTTACACAACAGCGCCCAATTTGACACGCAACAAAAAAACTTTTTTTTTCACGCCGAATTTTCAAGGAGATTTAGCAAAGCAATTCGCCAATGGCAAAATGAGGAAATTCACTGCGAATCCTTGCCTGGCGAAAAAATTCGCTCATCACTATTGCTCACGGGTAAAAAGCTTGGGGATCACTGCTCTAGGGAGGACTAGAGAGTACAGTGGGACAGTTTTATGTAGGGTAGGTTTATAATTCATCTTCAGCCCAGACTACATACTAGCAACCCACTTAGAGGCACATTTACTAACCCACGAATCCGAATTGGAAAAATTCCGTTGGAAAACGAACATTTTGCGACTTTTTCGTATTTTTTGCGATTTTTTCGTCGCCATTACTTTTCGTAAATTGTCGCGACTTTTTCCTAACCATTACGACTTGCGCAAAAAGTCTGGACTTTTTCGTAGCCGTTATGATTTGCTCGTATCTTGTCGCGACTTTTTCGTATTGAGCGCTCGTAAGCGGCGTGCGAAACTTTCAGACTTAGCATGATTTTGGAAGCCTCCCATAGGACTCAATGGCACTCTGCAGCTCCAACCTGGCCCAAGGAAAGTCTCCCATAGGGCTCAATGGCTCTCTGCAGCTCCAACCCGGCCCAAGGAAAGTCTCCCATAGGGCTCAATGGCTCTCTGCAGCTCCAACCCGGCCCAAGGAAAGCCTCCCATAGGGCTCAATGGCACTCTGCAGCTCCAACCTGGCCCAAGGAAAGTCTCCCATAGGGCTCAATGGCTCTCTGCAGCTCCAACCCGGCCCAAGGAAAGTCTCCCACAGGGCTCAATGGCACTCTGCAGCTCCAACCCGGCCCAAGGAAAGTCTCCCACAGGGCTCAATGGCACTCTGCAGCTCCAACCCGGCCCAAGGAAAGTCTCCCATAGGGCTCAATGGCACTCTGCAGCTCCAACCCGACCCAAGGAAAGCCTCCCATAGGGCTCAATGGCACTCTGCAGCTCCAACCTGGCCCAAGGAAAGCCTCCCATAGGGCTCAATGGCACTCTGCAGCTCCAACCCGGCCCAAGGAAAGTCTCCCATAGGGCTCAATGGCACTCTGCAGCTCCAACCCGGCCCAAGGAAAGTCTCCCATAGGGGCTCAATGGCACTCTGGCAGCTCCAACCCGACCCAAGGAAAGCCTCCCATAGGGCTCAATGGCACTCTGCAGCTCCAACCTGGCCCAAGGAAAGCCTCCCATAGGGCTCAATGGCACTCTGCAGCTCCAATCTGGCCCAAGGAAAGCCTCCCATAGGGCTCAATGGCACTCTGCAGCTCCAACCCGACCCAAGGAAAGCCTCCCATAGGGCTCAATGGCACTCTTGCAGCTCCACCCGACCCAAGGAAAGTCTCCCATAGGGCTCAATGGCACTCTGCAGCTCCAACCCGACCCAAGGAAAGTCTCCCATAGGGCTCAATGGCACTCTGCAGCTCCAACCCGACCCAAGGAAAGTCCTCCCATAGGGCTCAATGGCACTCTGCAGCTCCAACCCGACCCAAGGAAAGTCTCCCATAGGGCTCAATGGCACTCTGCAGCTCCAACCCGACCCAAGGAAAGTCTCCCATAGGGCTCAATGGCACTCTGCAGCTCCAACCTGGCCCAAGGAAAAGTCTCCCATAGGCTCAATGGCACTCTGCAGCTCCAATCCGGCCCAAGGAAAGTCTCCCATAGGGCTCAATGGCACTCTGCAGCTCCAACCCAGCCCAAGGAAAGTCTCCCATAGGGCTCAATGGCACTCTGCAGCTCCAACCCGACCCAAGGAAAGTCTCCCATAGGGCTCAATGGCACTCTGCAGCTCCAACCCGGCCCAAGGAAAGCCTCCCATAAGGCTCAATGGCACTCTGCAGCTCCAACCCGGCCCAAGGAAAGTCTCCCATAGGGCTCAATGGCACTCTGCAGCTCCAACCTGGCCCAAGGAAAGCCTCCCATAGGGCTCAATGGCACTCTGCAGCTCCAACCTGGCCCAAGGAAAGTCACCATACTGAAGCTTGAATGAATCCGAAACTTTCGTACTCGGCGCAAAAGCTGCGAAAAAGTCGCGACTTTTCGCGCAAGTCGTAACGCTACGAAAAAGTCGCGACATTTTGCGAAACATTTGTAATGACTACGAAAAAGTCGCGACAATTCATGAAAAAAATCGCAAAATACCGATCATTACGAAAAAAACGCATTCGGACGCCTTCGGCCCGTTCGTGGATTAGTTCGCCCCTTAGTCCTCCCATCCTTTCAAAAGTAACTGTGACGAGAGGTGAGTTTCAGTTCAATTCCTAGAGAATTATAATACAGAATTTGTGCTGATTTGTCCATAGATTAAAGACAAATTAGATGTGACTCAACCAGACTGATATACATATTATGAATCATTTATGGACATCTCTACCCACAATTCTCTGCTGCTCTCCCATTTGCACCATCTGGCAGATTTTCACTGTCAAAGTAACATCTCTAAAAGCTTATTCCGGGGGCCGATGACATTTTTTTGCAGATTTACTATTTGCAGAACAAACCATCAGATTCACAGTGCAGTCACCACTGACAATGGGATTGGAAGTGTGCGGCAAGTGAAAGCTGAGGGCAATGGATATTAAAGGAAAGATCTGATTGGTAGGAAATGGGAAAACAGCCTTCAGTCCCCTTCGGAAGCATTGCACTGTCTTCTCCTGTCAGGCACCGCCGAACAGAGCAGGCAGACCCCTAGGGAAGCAGCATGTTATTGCCTTTCTCATATCTGACAAGAGCTCCAGGGAAAAATCGAGCAGACAGACCCCTGGGAAAGTAGATCAATTGGAGACGAACAGCTTGCAGGCAAATTAGTTATCATAGAGTGACTTGCACCCATTACACACATCTTGATACAGAAAGAGCCCTTATTTATAGCAACACCAACATGATTATTCCCATTATATTTACATTTCATGTCAACCCTTCTTCATTATAACTACAGCCACCTTTCTTGATGCAATGTTAGTTTAGAATGATATTCATTATATTGATATGAAGTAGTAGCAGGGATTATACTAATGAAACTACAGGTATGGGACTTGTTATCCAGAATGCTCGGGACCTGGGGTTTTCTGGATAAGGGATCTTTCCGTAATTTGGATCTCCATACCTTTATCTACTAAAAAGTCATGTTAAAGATTAAACACAATAGGATTGTTTTGCCTCCAATAAAGGTTAATTATATCTTAGTTGGAATCAAGTACAGGTACTGTTTTATTATTACAGAGAAAAGGGAATCATTTAAGCATTAAATAAACCCAATAGGGCTGTTCTGCCCCAATAAGGGGTAATTATATCTTAGTTGGGATCAAGTACAGGTACTGTTTTATTATTACAGAGAAAAGGGAATCATTTAACCATTAAATAAACCCAATAGGGCTGTTCTGCCCCAATAAGGGGTAATTATATCTTAGTTGGGATCAAGTACAGGTACTGTTTTATTATTACAGAGAAAAGGGAATCATTTAACCATTAAATAAACCCAATAGGGCTGTTCTGCCCCCAATAAGGGGTAATTATATCTTAGTTGGGATCAAGTACAGGTACTGTTTTATTATTACAGAGAAAAGGGAATCATTTAACCATTAAATAAACCCAATAGGGCTGTTCTGCCCCCAATAAGGGGTAATTATATCTTAGTTGGGATCAAGTACAGGTACTGTTTTATTATTACAGAGAAAAGGGAATCATTTAACCATTAAATAAACCCAATAGGGCTGTTCTGCCCCCAATAAGGGGTAATTATATCTTAGTTGGGATCAAGTACAGGTACTGTTTTATTATTACAGAGAAAAGGGAATCATTTAACCATTAAATAAACCCAATAGGGCTGTTCTGCCCCCAATAAGGGGTAATTATATCTTAGTTGGGATCAAGTACAGGTACTGTTTTATTATTACAGAGAAAAGGGAATCATTTAACCATTAAATAAACCCAATAGGGCTGTTCTGCCCCCAATAAGGGGTAATTATATCTTAGTTGGGATCAAGTACAGGTACTGTTTTATTATTACAGAGATAAAGGAAATCATTTTTAAAAATTAGAATTATTTGCTTATAATGGAGTCTATGGGAGATGGCCTTTCCGTATTTCAGAACTTTCTGGATAATGGGTTTCTGGATAACGGATCCTATACCTGTACTAATAATAATGGTGATTATGATTCTACTGCTACTGATGATAATAATACAAAACCTCCTAAACTATTAAAGATATAAATTCTGGCATTCTATAAATAGCTCAGAAACACTTTTCTCAGTTCTCTAAGCTCTTTGTACAGATGATTTTTTTACATGACGTGGTCAAGCCCCTTTCCCCCCAATCACATACTGTAGTGATTTGACATTGCAAATATCATGGCCTATAACCTGGAATTCCCATAGGTCACTTTCAGTTTGTGCCCTTCAGCAGGGGGTAGGCAGAAGAGGCTAGTGCCTAGGATGCCATGATGACGGAGGGCACTAGGACCTTAGGTATGTGCCTCTTCTGCCTCTAACTCTGGCCTTGCTCTTAGATGTTACTGTAGGAAAGGGACAGGGAAAGCAATGGCAGAAGCAGAGGACAGCGAGTGGGTTAGTTCAATGTTGGCAGTCATCAAAAAGGGGGAGACAGTTGGGGGTGGGACAGTTGATGACTCTCAGGATTAGGGGGAGGCTGAGGGGAGAATTTCCAGGTGGGAGTGTGATGTGTGTGCGCTATTATGCTTTGGCCCAACTCTTCTCTTATTATTGCAGAAATGTTCTTGTTAAAAAATGATTAAATCAGATTGTGCCTGGTGTAAAATTCACAATGCCTGGGTCTCAGCCCCATCCCCAAGTCTGATTTTATTACTAGGGCAGCCATTACTGAAGATCTATAAGTAGTCATGCAAAGGCAGTAGTCATAATCAAAGCTTTAATATGTTACATTAGTACCAAACATCTAAGTAATACTTACACATTCCTGTTCAATCCAACTTCTAACACTAATACAATATACCTAATGAGCAGTACAAAGCCTATTTCACTGTCCATGATTACTAGAAGTATTCATTTCCATACATTGCAAGTGGGATCGAAACATAATGTAGAATTCCCCCCCGTGGCTCTTACTTCTTCCACTTCTGGTTGTATACCTGTCTGTCTGCATCACTAACGTATTCTTTCATTTGTGACACCTTGAAAGCAAAACCGTTTCATGTTATAGAGGTTCTTTTGTTTCAATAACAAATACAACTTCAGCCCAACCAAAATGATAAATTACATGTTTCCATTTACATATTGGCAGGCAGAAAGTCTTATTCTGAATTCATGTCATGTGCCGTTAATAAATCTGCTCCTTGTAAAGAAGGGAGCCTTTTTGTTCTCCAACAGATACATTCTCATTCTCCAACAGATACATTCTCATTCTCCAACAGATACATTCTCAGGCTCGGCACATCTTCTTAAAAAAATGTGTTGGCATGTAACGTCCCTTGAACTTACGAGCATCCTCGGAAACTCATTCTTTAGAACCCCGGACTGCATGATTAGAACATATTCCTAGCATGTCTTCTTGTAAATCTTGTAATTGGTTTGATAGTTGAACTACAAAATGGGAAGATAAACAATAAGCAATTTGCCTACAGCGCCTAACTAGACTATCCTTTCCTTCTCATCATATAAATATAACTATATTGTTAACCTTGACAGTGCTCTTCTCAGTAATACAAGGGTAAGTTTCTTTATAATTCCATGTAGATACTCCTATAAATCCAGCATAATAGTGGTTGTAGGTGGCGTTGTGCCTAACACAATTGCACTGACGCATTAAAATAAGTGCACTTGTGCTTGCACTTCAACTCGAATATGACACAATCATGATGAAAATGTCTCAGTCTGGATAGCTTCACTCTAAAATAGATGCACAGCGCCAACTGATGTAGGCCACTGTAGAAAACATTTAGCTAACACCACCTTTGTAGGTGGAGGTAGCTCCATGATTGTTTTGGGGTCAGTAGACCAACTTGAAGAAGCAAGCAGCACCTTTTAGCTCAAATACCCTTAATAAATGGGATTTCAATAATGACTATGAGGGAATTTGCAAGATGGTAATCGCACTTGCAGTTGTAATTGACCCTATAGACCCTATGGGAGGGGGGGATCAGGGGATTGGGCTAAGCATGAAGCCAGTCAAAGGGACGTAAAGCTTAACACTTTTTTTGTCATCCCAATATTACTTAATATACAACCCCACAACCTTTAAATTTTAATGTTTCGGAAGGAAAGAAAGAAAGAACGAAAGAGAATGAGAGAAAGAAAGAGCGAAAAGAAAAAGAAAGAAAGAAAGAAATATTACTTAATATACAACCCCACAACCTTTACATTTTAATGTATCGGAAATAAAGAAAGAAAGAGAGATAAAGAAAGAAACAATACTTAATGTGCAACCCCACAACCTTTAAATTGTAATGTGAGAGAAAGAAAAATAAAGAAAGAAAGAATAAGAGAAAGAAAGAAAGAATAAGAGAAAGAAAGAGAGAAAGAAAGAAAAAGAAAGAAAGAAATATTACTTAATGTGCAACCCCACAACCTTTAAATTTTAATGCGAGAGAAAGAGAGAAAGAAAGAGAGAAAGAGAGAAAGAGAGAAAGAGAGAAAGAGAGAAAGAAAGAAAGAAAAAAGAGGAAAAGAAAGAAATATTACTTAATATACAACCCCACAACCTTTACATTTTAATGTTTCGGAAGGAAAGAAAGAAAGAACGAAAGAGAATGAGAGAAAGAAAGAGCGAAAAGAAAAAGAAAGAAATATTACTTAATATACAACCCCACAACCTTTACATTTTAATGTTTCGGAAGGAAAGAAAGAAAGAACGAAAGAGAATGAGAGAAAGAAAGAGCGAAAAGAAAAAGAAAGAAATATTACTTAATATACAACCCCACAACCTTTACATTTTAATGCGAAAGAAAGAGAGAAAGAGAGAAAGAGAGAAAGAGAGAAAGAGAGAAAGAGAGAAAGAGAGAAAGAGAGAAAGAAAGAGAATGAGAGAAAGAAAGAGAAAAAGAAAAAGAAAGAGAGAATGAGAGAAAGAAAGAGAAAAAGAAAGAAAGAGAATGAGAGAAAGAAAGAGAAAAAGAAAAAGAAAGAAAGAGAAAGAAAGAGAAAAAGAAAAAGAAAGAAAGAGAATGAGAGAAAGAAAGAGAGAAAGAAAGAAAGAAAGAAAGAAAGAAAGAAAGAAAGAAAGAAAGAAAGAAAGAAAGAAAGAAAGAAAGAAAGAAAAAAGAAAGAAAGAAAGAAAGAAAGAAAGAAAGAAAGAAAGAAAGAAAGAAAGAGAGAGAAAGAAAGAAAGAAAGAAAGAGAAAGAAAGGAAGGAAAGAAAGAGGAAGATTGATTCATTTGATAACCATTTGACTCACACAAGTGATATTTTTATAACTTGACTTTAGTACACAAAATAAAGCTCAGTAAGTGGTAAAGCAGTAATTTTGAGAAAAGCAATAATAGTTTGCCTTTAATTCTGACACTGGCTGTTGTTTATCTCAGCATGGCCTCTCTTACAGCAGTTACAATATTTGCTGGAGGTACAGCGGAAAATGTAGCTTAGCGGCTGACATCCTCAGTAGATTCCCTAAACCTTTCATAGAGGCCGTTATTCTTCCCTGACAGATCCTGTCACAGTGTGATATGCCGTCTACAAATATTATGCAGCTTTTGTAGCATTTAAAACATGTTCATTGGGACTTTGACGTCGGGATCATACCCAATGCATCGTGTTTGTTTCTTTTCTTAGTTTGATATGAATTTTCAAAAGATGCTAGGGGTATCTAAAAAGACCCCAATGATAGTGCTTGACCACCACCCACACTGTGGGGGGGGGGGGGGGGACACCTATTCACCACCATCTGCCCACTACTGGTGACAACAGCTCTTATAAATGCAGGCAGAGCTGAATTCAAGTGCAAGAGTGCAAGGTGCTTATGATGTGGTACGGTATGGGATCCATAAACCAGAGATCCTGTCTCCCATAGACTCCAAGTACCTGTACTTGATCCCAGCTAAGATATGATTACCCCTTATTGGGGCAGAACAGTCCTATTGGGTTTATTTAATGGTTAAATGATTCCCTTTTCTCTGTAATAATAAAACAGTACCTGTACTTGATCCCAACTAAGATATAATTACCCCTTATTGGGGCAGAACAGTCCTATTGGGTTTATTTAATGGTTAAATGATTCCCTTTTCTCTGTAATAATAAAACAGTACCTGTACTTGATCCCAACTAAGATATAATTACCCCTTATTGGGGCAGAACAGTCCTATTGGGTTTATTTAATGGTTAAATGATTCCCTTTTCTCTGTAATAATAAAACAGTACCTGTACTTGATCCCAACTAAGATATAATTACCCCTTATTGGGGGCAGAACAGCCCTATTGGGTTTATTTCATGGTTAAATGATTCCCTTTTCTCTGTAATAATAAAACAGTACCTGTACTTGATCCCAACTAAGATATAATTACCCCTTATTGGGGCAGAACAGTCCAATTGGGTTTATTTAATGGTTAAATGATTCCCTTTTCTCTGTAATAATAAAACAGTACCTGTACTTGATCCCAACTAAGATATAATTACCCCTTATTGGGGGCAGAACAGCCCTATTGGGTTTATTTCATGGTTAAATGATTCCCTTTTCTCTGTAATAATAAAACAGTACCTGTACTTGATCCCAACTAAGATATAATTACCCCTTATTGGGGGCAGAACAGTCCCATTGGGTTTAATTAATGTTTAAATGTTTTTTTAGTAGACTTAAAGTATGGAGATCCAAATTATGGAATCCGGAATACCCTTAGTCCTGAGAATTCTGGATAACGGGTACTATACATGTACGTTGTATTAAAAAAAATGTATTTGTTTCCTTGTCTATTCTGTTTTTTGGACTCCTGACTCAAACATCAGGTCTCCCCCAGACAAGTCTTCGTTACTCAAACTATCTTGAATGTTTTTTCATCAGCTTCCCTTGCTACAAGGTTTAAATGTTGCATAATGTTGGATGTCTATGAAGATTCTCATTCATCCAGGTCATGATATACAGTATCTAGTAGAATGAAGTCTAAAACAACTGGACTTTTCTGAGTTTTCTTGAAAACGTTTCACCACTCATCCGAGTGGCTTCTTCAGTTCAAATGACTGGTAGGGAATTCCCCGGTATTTAAACTCTTGATGGTAGTAGAGTCACAGACATCCAATCACAATGGTTCCATTGAACTTGTTCAGTTAGGTGTTAGCTGAAACTGACAGGTGTAAGAAGGTATGATCCAATCACAATGGTACCAAGATTCTCATTGATGAAGGTGTTAATCCTTCAAAGTACATGACTGGAAGTGTGAACTGTTGTGAAACTGCCGGGGTAAGGATGTCAACGCGCCATTGTATGTTGGTGACAAGCGGTGTCTCAGGCCCCCTCCTCTGTTCAGGGATGGTTTTTCCAGGTTGGCATAAATGGCCTCTTTCACACCTCTTTCAAACCATCTGTCCTCTCGGTCCAAGATATGCACCTAACTGTCCTCAAAAGAGTGACCTTTTTCTTTGAGGTGTAGATAGACCGCTGAGTCTTGTCCTGAGGAGTTTGCCCGCCTATGTTGGGCCATTCTCTTACAGAGAGGTTGTTTTGTCTCCCCAATGTATAAGTCTGAGCACTCTTCACTACACTGGACAGCATAGACCACATTACTTTTCATGTGCTTGGGTGTTGGGTCTTTCGGGTGCACCAGCTTTTGTCTCAGGGTGTTGCTGGGTTTGAAAAACACAGGAATGCGATGTTTGTTGAAAATTCGCCTAAGTTTTTCCGATGTTCCTGCAACATATGGGATGACTATGTTGTTTCGCCTGCTGTGCTCCTCCCTTCTGTTTGTAGGTCTGGTCTTTCTGTTGGTCTTTGATTTGGTTTTGATGAAGGCCCAGTCTGGGTACCCACAAGTTTTCAGAGCTCCTTTTAAATGTTTATAATGTTGGATAGAACCATATTCATCCGGGGCAGGAGCAGGAAGCAATTAGGATTTCCTCCTTCCTTCCACTGGCCGACCCTCATAGATACAGCACTACTGAACATGGGCAGCACTGTATTCAGGGGGGACACATACTGTACGTTTCTGCATTACCAAAAAGTGCAGGAAAGTAAAACATTGCGCAAAAAAATGCTTGTTTTTCTCTCATTGTTGGCAGATTGGGCAGTTTACACCCTTCCCTGCCCCCTGTATAAACAATCCAAAGTATTTAATATTATATTTTGTCATGAAACAGTAAAACAAGCACAATTTGCCTTTGTTGTCACCTTTGTCTTTGTCATTAATTCATTCAATTACTCTTCACAGATTGTAAATAAACATTTTTGTGATTTTTTTTTTGGCCGTTTACTAATTTACTATAGTTTAATTACTGTTATTGATCACTAAGAATACAATTCAAGTCATAGTTTCTAGTCTAACTAGTTATGGATTTATGTGGCTGGGAAACCCTGGAGCTATGACACTGGAATTATGGGGAGAAACTCTGCATTGAAGGTAAAAAATCTGGGTCAAAAATTGGACTTTATACATTGAATTTGCACTTGTAAGTGAGCCCAGAAGTATCTCTCTATCTACAGCAATGGCTGCCATGAAATTGGTCAACTCAGATGATAATTTGAAAACTGTACTAATGGGAATTTAAGCCTTTAGGTTCACTGTACTGCCAGATGTACTTTGGAAATGATTCCAAGGCACTTCATTTCGTTTATTCCATTATTCCAGTTACTTTTATTCAGACACTGAGACACCTAGACCTAGACGCCCTATTGCGGTAAGGTCATTCCGTGTAATTTGAGAGACGTGACACATTTAGATCAATGGCTTTGGAAAGATGGGGTTCTTTACATGCAGCTGATGGGCAAAATTGGACATTTATAACATAACCAAATAACAAAACTTGGCTAAAAATGAGTTTCTATGTCCTCTGACTGATTATTATAGTAGTGACAAATGTGATCCTGGCTTTTGCCGTGACCTTGAAGAAGGTATTACAGGCCGTGCTGACAAAGTTCTGACCATGAGCAATCGTCATGCCAGTCGTTTCTCAAGTGAAATGTTAATTTTAAAGCATTTAGATGTCAACGTTTGGTGTCTCGTGGGTCCACAGGCTTGTTTTTCAACATAAGCTTTTAAGTAGAGAAATGTCAGTGAAGAATAACAGTGATGTATTTCAATAAATAGTGTCAGATGCTCGCTTGGTCAGTAACTAAAGGCAGTCTTAGTTATGTCAAGTCCTGGCAACCTTATCATATACATGTTTGTCTTATCAGCGCCTCATTATATTCTTTATCAAACCGTGCATATATATATATAGTATACAGGGAGGAGCACACCCTATACAAGTCCAAATGCCCTTGGTGCAGGTCAAAAACAGAAATATAATAGAAAGAGTGCCGCACACATAGGGACTTGATACAAAAGAAAAAGTGGTTTTATTGAAAAAATTCCAACGTTTCGAGCACAATCTGTGCTCTTCCTCAGGGTTTGTCCCTGAGGAAGAGCACAGATTGTGCTCGAAATGTTGGAACTTTTTCAATAAAACCACTTTTTCTTTTGTATCAAGTCCCTATGTGTGCGGCACTCTTTCTATTATATATATATATATATATATATATTCTTGTGGCAAATTTTTTCATTCGTTCCGCAAAACAATCCGCCAATGGCGAAACGTGGAAATTTGCCGCAAATCCATGCCTGGCGAAACATTTCACCCATCACTAGTGATCCTCCTAGAGTGATGCATCCTCCAGTTTTCAGGGAAATGGTAATTTTCAGAACAGTAGTAATGGTTACGTGCGTAAAATCGCTCGTTAATATAGCAAGCAACGAAATATTTTGCGTGCAGTGGGATATAACGCATGTGGGGGGATTTAACTCATCGCGAGTTAAACGCAAAGAACATTGCGTCTTAATTATGACGCCTTTCCTTTTAGTGAATCGAGCGTTAAGTCTCAAAAAATAACAAGTGATAAAATGTTTAACGCATGCTATAAATAGCGCTTGTTTTATCAACCTTTAGTGAATCAACCCCTATATCTTGTACATGTGTATGTACTGAAGTTCATTAGACACATAATGAACATTGTATAAAGGCTTGAGGTATGTTACCTTGCCCTACCTCGTCTGGCCTTTTTTCTTTCTTTTTTCTTAATTACCTGGGATGTGTGCCCCAAACCCCCTATAAACAAGGATTTCAGCTCTTGTCATTCATTAATTTCATGAAATGCAGCAAGGCGCTATATTAAACCTTGGGTTCGTCCAAGGCCAGCAATGTTGCTTCTATTTCCAGCTTCATTGCCGATAAACAAACGATTCCACAAGAGGCTGAACAGTGGAAATGAATCAATAGGTTGCAAAGCATTTTTGTTTAAAAACTTTTCATTAGATATTTACTTAATATCACTAATTATATAATGGTCTTCAGAGACAAAATACAGTAATTAGAGACTCGAGCTCGGGACTCTCAGTTTAGAAACAAACTAATTAATTGTACCATTTGCTATCCCATTTATTACGGTTTCACTAATTAGTCCCAAGGATAAAATATTGCTGTGTGCTTAAAGGTTGCACCTACAATGCAAATTATTTAGAAATACTGCTGAATAGCGAGAATACTATACAAATCATAACAGTAATAAAAGCACATTTCAAATAATTAAACCCCTAATAGCCCAAAGGATAGGAAAAAAAATGTTTACAATTAGTGATGGGCAAAATGTTTTGCCAGGCATGGATTCCGCGTTTCGCCATTGGCGGATTGTTTCACGAAACGGATGAAAAAAATTGTTGGGGCTTCAAAATAAATAGTCGCGCGTCAAAAGAATAGTCATGGCGTCAAAATAAATAGTCGGGCGTCAAAAGAATAGTTGCGGCGTCAAAATAAATAGTCGTGGCATCAAAATAAATAGTTGGGCGTCAAAAGAATAGTCGTGGTGTCAAAATAAATAGTTGTGGCGTCAAAATAAGTAGTCGGTTGTCAAAAGAATAGTCGTGGCGTCAAAATAAATAGTTGGGCATCAAAAGAAAAGTTGTGGCGTCAAAATATATAGTTGTGCGTCAAAAGAATAGTCGTGGCGTCCAAATAAATAGTTGCGCATCAAAAGAATAGTCGCGCGGCAAAATAAATAGTTGTGCGTCAAAAGAATAGTCGTGCAGCAAAATAAATAGTCGCGCATCAAAAGAATAGTCGCGCAGCAAAATAAATAGTCGCGCATCAAAAGAATAGTCGCGCGCCGAAATAAATAGTCGTGCGTCAAAAGAATAGTCATGCAGCAAAATAAATAGTCACGCATCAAAAGAATAGTCGCGCAGCAAAATAAATAGTCACGCATCAAAAGAATAGTCGTGCAGCAAAATAAATAGTCACGCATCAAAAGAATAGTCGCGCAGCAAAATAAATAGTCACGCATCAAAAGAATAGTCGCGCAGCAAAATAAATAGTCACGCATCAAAAGAAAAGTCACGCGTCAAAATAAATAGTCGGGCGTCAAAAGAATAGTCGTGGCGTCAAAATAAATAGTCAGGCGCCAAAAGAATAGTCACGTGGCAAAATAAATAGTTGTGCATCAAAAGAATAGTCGCTGGCGACACAATTGTTTTACGCGAGACATTTTCGCCATTTCGTGAATCTTTCAAAAGATTTGGGAATTTTTCAGCGAGACGAAACGGGACAGATTCGCTCATCACTATTTACAATGCAGTTGTTGTGGGAACAATACCCTATAAAGATAGTCAAGTGCCAAAAAATGTGAAAAAAAGAAAAATTAAAATGAAAACAACAGTAATTCATAAGCAAGTTAACAGTTTCAATGGTTCTGAAGGCAAAGTCATCTTGTGTGAGCTCAGTGATTTCATTTAGATGGTATTTCATCAACTGCCCTGGGCCTGGCACTGCTTGGTTTACACATTTTCTGGTTCACCTAAGATGTCGCTACAGTTCTGGCAGCCCAATTGCGATCCTTTAGTCAAAATGTAACCTTCTAAATTATTCTCCAACCACCTGTCCAAGGGGAATATTAGCACGGATGAGTGAACTTTTTCACCTAGTACAGATCAACGGCCAGATTTCTGGTTTGTGTGAATCAGCAATCGAGGTCTACTGCACCAGAAAAATAATTATAAGGGAAATAATAAAGAAAAATAAGGGGGTTTTGGTCAACCCGATGTGGACAATTTCTGGCCAGAGTAACTGGGAGAAATGTTAGAATTAAACTGAATGAGAAGTTGTCACCATGTGTGGAAGAAATTGGCATCAACTGGCCTTTTTAAATGGAAAGGAGCTTCTATAATAATATAGAACAATGGTAATGCTATTGCAGAGCTAAAACACCTTAACCACAATGCAATTATGCCTTTCCATTGACTCCAATGCCTTTTAGTGAGTTTCTACACAAAAGCCAAAAACCCAGAGCGTGCACATTATTAGTTATAAGACTTTTGTGCAGGACATCATCATTTTATTTATTTAAAGTGGTAACTTTCATACCTTTACGCTTGACTTCAACCTAGGTTCTATATCCTATATACAGTATATTCTTTCCGGTATTCTAAGTTATATGTTTAGTTAATTCTAGGGATGAACAATTTTTTTGTCTTATATAGATTTAGAGCAAAATTCACACTCACCATTGAAGAAAATGTTCTAGTATTTTGCTATGTGTTTTGTGTAGGAAAAAAATGCAAAATATAAAACCCATTTACTCCAATACATTTGCCACAAGTAAAAACACAAGAAAAAAGCATTTCAGAGTGACAAAATCATGGCAAGAAGGCCACTGAACACCTGTCAAAAAAGTGGCTCAGTTTTTTACCAAAATGGAAGAAAACCTTTCAAGGGCACACCACTAATTAATATATTCTATATTGGCCTAAATATATATAAACCCTGGGTTCTTCCCCAAAGTTCATATAGAACTATTAAACTAGTTGCTCACCCAGTGAGTTAATTGGTCCGGGTGTATACATTCCGGACCCTCCACCTCCAACTCCAAATTAACTTCAGGCAAAACCAAAGTAAGTACTTCACTCACCGAATAGATATGATCGTCCGAGTGCAGCCCCCAGAACCCATAGCTTAGGGTGTAACGTAGAACCAAATTATAGAGAAATGGCACATACTCCTTGATCCTCCATAAAACTTGTCTTCATTGTTTTAAACCTCTGCAATAAAGACACGTTTAATGGTGGATCAAGGAGTGCGTGCCATTTCTCCAAAAGAAGACCATTGACTCCAATCCATTTGGCAAAATGTTGCCATTTTGCAAATGTTTCCACAGTTTTGTGATTTTTTTTGGTGAAGCAAAATGGGACAATTTAGTTCACTACTAGTTAATTCTGTTCTTTCTTTACATTGTCTTTCATTCTTTCCCTTTTCTTTCCTGTGGGTTAGCGGTGTTGATTTTATTCCTTTCTCTTAATATTTTTTTTGTTTGTTTTTGAGGATAGAAGACAATTGACTCCAATCCATTTGACAATATGTTGCCATTTTGCAAATGTTTTCCACAGTTTTATGATTTTTTGGTGAAGCAAAATGGGACAGTTTAGTTCACTACTAGTTAATTATGTTCTTTCTTGACACTGTCTTTCATTCTTTCCCTTTTCTTTCCTATGGGTTAGTGGTGTTGATTTTATTCCTTTCTCTTTATATTTTTTTTTTTTTGAGGATAGAAGACCATTGACTCCAATCCATTTGGCAAAATGTTGCCATGTTGCAAATATTTCCCCAGTTTTGTGATTTTTTGTTGAAGCAAAATGGAACAGTTTAGTTTACTACTAGTTAATTCTGTTCTTTCTTTACATTGTCTTTCGGTCTTTTCCTTTTCTTTCCTATGGGTTAGTGGTGTTGATTTTATTCCTTTGTCTTTATATATTTTTTTGTTTGTTTTTGAGGATAGAAGACAATTGACTCTAATCCATTTGGCAATATGTTGCCATTTTGCAAATGTTTTCCACAGTTTTATGATTTTTTGGTGAAGCAAAATGGGACAGTTTAGTTCACTACTAGTTCATTCTGTTCTTTCTTTACATTGTCTTTCAGTCTTTCCCTTTTCTTTCCTATGTGTTAGTGGTGTTGATTTTATTCCTTTCTCTTTATATTTTTTTTGTTTGTTTTTGAGGATAGAAGACCATTGACTCCAATCCATTTGGCAACATGTTGCCATTTTGTAAATGTTTCTACAGTTTTGTGATTTGTTTTGGTGAGGCAAAATGGGACAGTTTTGTTCACTACTAGTTAATTCTGTTCTTTCTTTACATTGTCTTTCATTCTTTCCCTTTTTTTTTTCCTATGGGTTAGTGGTGTTGATTTTATTCCTTTCTCTTTATATTACTTTATGTTTGTTTTTGAGCATAACATCTAAAACAGAAAGAAATATATGTTTCTGTATAGGACATGTGTATAGTTGGCCTTTCACAAGCGGGATTATTTAAGATTTTATTCAAAGAGAGATACAGATATAATCAGCTGTATAAATAGCCCAAAACATTTCCCCAATCATTTTATTGTAATGAACATGCCATCCGTACAAAAAGTCAAGCCAGGGTATGGATTTAAGCCTAGAACATATTTTGCGCCTGAATTCCCTAAAGCATCTACCTATTAATTTAGAGACCAGAAGAAAACATGCAGATACATTTATAGGTTTTGGTTGTGTCCCTTTTATTGTAAATCTAATTATTTATCGAGTGAAAAACAGCAAATTTCTATTCAAGCCAGCTCCTCAACATAAAAAAATCAAACGGTTTCAATCAACTCAAGTGCAGAGAAAGGATGAACTTAGACACCCAGATAATTAGTAGTCTATAAAGTGTGCTCGGTTGCAGAGAAAGTTTCTTAGCAAACAGTAGGCACGACATATCAGATAGCCAAGAATAACGAATCTATACCCCGCTCTAGCTGCTGATTGCAAGAACTTCATAAAGCATTTATTATCTGTGTATTAAAAATGCAGGTTAGACTTTCACAAATAACATTTTTATATTGCCAGTCCACACAAAGATTCCTTCTTATCTAACAATTTGAAAGTCTTGGTATGATGAATTCTTTAGTAATAGAACTTTTGTGATCGTTAGCCTTTCTATGACAATCAATTATATGTACAGGGTGGGCCATTTATATGGATACACCTTAATAAAATGGGAATGGTTGGTGATATTAACTTCCTGTTTGTGGCACATTAGTATATGTAAGGGGGGAAACTTTATAAGATGGGTGGTGACCATGGTGGGCATTTTGAAGTCGGCCATTTTGGATCCAACTTTTGTTTTTTCAATAGGAAGAGGGTCATGTGACACATCAAACTTATTGGGAATTTTACAAGAAAAACAATGGTGTGCTTGTTTTTAACGTAACTTTATTCTTTCATGAGTTATTTACAAGTTTCTGACCACTTATAAAATGTGTTCAATGTGCTGCCCATTGTGTTGGATTGTCAATGCAATCCTCTTCTCCCACTCTGGCCCACCCTGTACATAAATCGACTGATAGAGAGAGAAAAATATACATATAGGCTTTAAACAAACAATAAAAGCATGAAGGACCCCCGCAATGCAAGAATGCTAGGGGCCCTGATGAAAACATTGAGCTTATCTAGAATTCTAACACTCCATTCCCCCCAGGAGAATAATAATGTAACACTTAATTTGCAGAGTATATACTGGAAGGGTTTAACTATTACAAATCAAGCAATCTATATTTAATTTGTGCCCATAACTCAGCTCTACGCTTGAAAAAGTCCCTTTTATGTGACACAAGGACAGATTTACAAAATTTCAAAACCGAGGGACCCAGAGGGATTCAAATGATAAAACCTTTATGAAACCAATTAAACCATTCCATTGGTAGTTGTAAGGCCACTCTCGGACATTGCATGATATCATTATTTGATATTTAATATTTTAATATTGATTTGGAAGCCAATGCTCTCGGTATTGTTTTCACTTTTTGCATTATATTGAAATCCAGAGGGATTCCCTGCAGTTACTTATTTAGTGCTGTTAATTAGTGATTACATAGTTACATAGGGTTGAGAAAAGACCATCAAGTTCAACCCTTCCAAGTAAACCCAGCACCCACAACCTATACTTACCAATCTATACACTCACATACATAAACTATATATACAAACATTAATACTGACTGTAGATATTAGTATCACAATGCTTGTTCAAGGACTCATCCAAGCTCATCCAAGTGATGAGCGAATCTGTACCGTTTCGCTTTGCCGAAAAATTTGTCAATCTTTGAAAACGGTGAAACTGTTGCGTGTCCAAAAAAATTGTTATTGTTTTGACGCACGCAACAATTTTTTGACACGTGTCATTTTTTTATGTGTGCAACAATTTCTTTTTGATGCGGGCGCCCATTTCGTGAAATAATCAGCCAATGGCGAAACACAGAAATCCGCCATGCCTGGCAAATTATTTCGCCCATCACTACTGCTAATACCTTTCTGACTATCATGACTGATACTGTAATCAAAACAGATTAATGTGTCAGTACATCAGAATGTGTCTGACTCCATCTCAGCTCTGTGCTATTGTGTGTTAGAGCTCAATGGCAACTCTGAGCTCTAACGCCCCAGCAAGTTCTTAGTCCCAAAAATTAATGAACATCTTAACACAATTAATGCAATGAAAGGCAATGAGGGTTTAACAAATTTACAAAGGTCATTTCCATGTTACTACAAATCGGTCGTAATGTGGAAAGTGATTTGTAAGTCAGAGCCACTTGTTATTTTTTTTTTATTTACAGTAACTGCAGCTCCAACCCGGCCCAAGGAAAGTCTCCCATAGGGCTCAATGGCACTCTGCAGCTCCAACCTGGCCCAAGGAAAGTCTCCCATAGGGCTCAATGGCACTCTGCAGCTCCAACCCGACCCAAGGAAAGTCTCCCATAGGGCTCAATGGCACTCTGCAGCTCCAACCCGGCCCAAGGAAAGTCTCCCATAGGGCTCAATGGCACTCTGCAGCTCCAACCCGGCCCAAGGAAAGTCTCCCATAGGGCTCAATGGCACTCTGCAGCTCCAACCCGGCCCAAGGAAAGTCTCCCATAGGGCTCAATGGCACTCTGCAGCTCCAACCGGGCCCAAGGAAAGTCTCCCATAGGGCTCAATGGCACTCTGCAGCTCCAACCCGGCCCAAGGAAAGTCTCCCATAGGGCTCAATGGCACTCTGCAGCTCCAACCCGGCCCAAGGAAAGTCACCCATAGGGCTCAATGGCACTCTGCAGCTCCAACCCGGCCCAAGGAAAGTCTCCCATAGGGCTCAATGGCACTCTGCAGCTCCAACCCGGCCCAAGGAAAGTCTCCCATAGGGCTCAATGGCACTCTGCAGCTCCAACCTGGCCCAAGGAAAGTCATGATACCGAAGCTTGAATGAATCCGAAACTTTCATACTCGGCGCGACAATATGATTTTGTCACACAAATTTTGTCTCAAGGTACAAAAAAGTTGCGCAAAATACGAAAAAGTTGCATGACTATACGAAAAAGCCGTAGAAAATACACATAGTACAATCAAATATGAATTTTTTGTAGTTTGTACCTGTCGTACTTTAATAAATAGGCCCCTAATTGTTCATAGGCATTATATTTCAACGAGTAAAATATAAGAAAAGGGACATTTTCATGGATTTGAAATGTGCCCAGAAAATAAAAGGAAGTCATTTAGATATTTAATGAGTAAACAATTTACTGCCATTGCCAACAACAGCAACAAGTAACAAGTAACAATGATGTGCAGTTGTGGAACTTTGGGTTGCATGATGGAGTGTGACATAAACACAGAGGAACGTGAAATCACAAACAGCTAAATGAAATGTCTTTGGCAAATGTGTTTCGCTCATTTGACAATAAACATTAACGCAGAAGTAAAAGGTATAATCAGTCTCTAAAACTGAACATAAAAGCTGAAGTATACAAACAGTATATATTAATGTCAGTTCAACTGTTACCATTATGTTACACTAACTACCCCATTGGTGCTTTTCATTACGCTTTGTATCTCCATCATAAATGTTATTTTAGCATCTTGGTGACAAGTTTGTTTTTTCCAAAACCTAAATAGTTGCCTTTCGGGTCACACAAATGGAGGCCAAATAAGGTCATTTCCCACTATATTGTTCAACTGTCTTAAGTAGGGTCTGAGACAAAGGGTCTTAAATAATTACACTGTTCAATCACAAAGAGCTTAATACCCAAAATACAGAACCAGTTTATCAGACAACCCAATCATAACCATACTGCTATAGCAAATGAACACTGTGCTAATCTAGTGGCAGCCCAGCAATAGAATATTTTTGGTGCTTAGCGGGACATTGTCTAAAGCAGGGGTGGGCAAACTTTTGGCTCAAGGGCCACATTGACTTACAGAGAGGCTGGGTGTTAAGCCGTTTCCGCTCATCAGACCCCAGACACCAAGGGGCCGATTCATTAAAACATGAGTTTGAATGCCGAATGGGAAAAATTCGGGTTGGAAACGATAATTTCTGAAGATCGCAAATATCACGAAAATGCTTACGAAAAAATAGTATTAGTCACGATAATATCGTAATGGCGATCCGAAAGTCACGAAATTTTCATAACGAATGATTGTAAACAGCGGCAGAACCTTTCTGAATTTTTCGCGCAAGTGTGCGAAAAAGTCACGCAAGCGTACGAAAAAGTTGCGCGGGCGTACGAAAAAGTCGTAGAAAATACGTTCGGATCGTTCGAATGAATGCTTAGAGCATTCGTGTCTAATTAAATCTCCCCCCAAGTCTTGCGTGATGAGATTTTGGAGTTGGCAGGCAGGATTAAAAAGACCAATGGGTCGGACGTGGCCCAGGGGCCGTAGTTTGCCCACCCCTGGTCTAAAGTAACTTTTTGTGTAAGTGACTGTAAATTGCAAAGGATTATTTATAAAGGGTAATGCAGAAATTGGTCAACTTGTAAGACAAGACAGTTTAAGACAAGGAAGTTTAACATATTGTGGAAAGTAAAACCTTATAACTATTTAAAGTTCATACGATGTGTTCTTTAGAAAATATTTAACTGATGTTTATCAACAGGCCTCCACTTTGTAAAGCAATACTGTTATGGGAATGTTTTTTTCAAAACCCATCAGTTAATAGAGCTTCTCCAGCAGAATCCTGCATTATAATCTGTTTTTCCCATGGGGCTAGCCATATTCTTCATTTCCCAGGATACCACAGCCATGTGACCTGTGCTCTGATAAACTTCACTGCAAGTCGGAGTGATATCCCCCCCCTTCACCCCCAGCAGCCGATCAGCAGAACAATGGGAAGGGAGCAAGATAGCAGCTCCCAGTAGGTATCAGAATAGCACTCAATAGTAAGAAATCCAAGTCCGGCTTGGGACTCCTCCAGTTACATGGGAGTAGGAGAAACAACAAGTTAGCTGAAAGCAGTTCTAATGTGTAGCGCTGGCTGAAAGCTCAGACTCAGGCACACTTTACTGCTGCGCTGCAAGTTGGAGTGATATCCCACCCCCAGCAGCCAATAGGAGAACAACGGGAAGGGAGCAAGATAGCAGCTCCCAGTAGGTATCAGAATAGCACTCAATAGTAAGAAATCCAAGTCCGGCTTGGGACTCCTCCAGTTACATGGGAGTAGGAGAAACAATAGGTTAGCTGAAAGCATTTCTAATGTGTAGTGCTGGCTCCTTCTAAAAGCTCAGACTCAGTCACACTTTACTGCTGCGCTGCAAGTTGGAGTGATACCCCCCATATAAAAACATTAATAAAATTAATAAAAATGGAGGAAAAAAAGAGTCTGACACTACAGTATATAAATGTCAAACACATATTGTATTTTTTTTTTCCTGTCGGATGGTTCCATATATAATGAAGCATACTTTGAAAGCAAATTATAAACTGCAGATATGCTGCTGTTATTGTCCGCAGAGTTGTGTATAATCACAGTTGTGAATATGTTGAGCCATAATGTAATAAAATGCTAAAATTAAGGAAACCACTAACCTATGTTATACATCTTCAGCTTGTCATTGGCTGCCATTATTGTATGTCTACATGCAATCTAGCATGAATAGGAAAGAATGAGATCACGGCACTTATCTGCTAAACATGGGTTTGTGATAGTATGTGTGGGTGTATAGGGGCATAAGAGCACAGTGTAATGTTTAAGGAGATATGTTTACAGTCATTATGAACGATAGTGGCCATTTTGACTGTTTGTTTGACATCTGTTCTATAAAGTGTTTTCACAGATTTTTAACCTGCGTCGAGATGTAGATATTTGTTGTGCTTTGGTTTAATTATTCCATCAATGCTTGGTAAAATATATTTTACTGAGAGCAATGTTTATATACAGAAAGAGTAGGCTTTATGCATTCAGCTCAACCTAGTGCAAAATGACCCCTTTTTTTATAATAAATATAAGTTAATACATTCCCCAGACTCCTGCCTGTCCATTCTTTTGCCAATATTACATTAAAAACCAGATGGGAGGACTTAGTGCTCCATTTATACTCAATACTAGAAAAGGTATACAGGTATAGGACCCGTTATCCAGAATGCTCGGGACCAAGGGTATTCCGGATAAGGGGTCTTTCCGTAATTTGGATCTCCATACCTTAAGTCTACTAAAAAATCAGTAAAACATTAATTAAACCCAATAGGATTGTTTTGTCGTCAATAAGGGGTAATTATATCTTAGTTGTGATCAAGTACAGGTACTGTTTTATTATTACAGAGAAAAGGGAATCATTTAACCATTAAATAAACCCAATAGGGCTGTTCTGCCCCAATAAGGGGTAATTATATCTTAGTTGGGATCAAGTACAGGTACTGTTTTATTATTACAGAGAAAAGGGAATCATTTAACCATTAAATAAACCCAATAGGGCTGTTCTGTCCCCAATAAGGGGTAATTATATCTTAGTTGGGATCAAGTACGGGTACTGTTTTATTATTACAGAGAAAAGGGAATCATTTAAGCATTAAATAAACCCAATAGGGCTGTTCTGCCCCAATAAGGGGTAATTATATCTTAGTTGGGATCAAGTACAGGTACTGTTTTATTATTACAGGGAAAAGGGAATCATTTAACCATTAAATAAACCCAATAGGGCTGTTCTGCCCCCAATAAGGGGTAATTATATCTTAGTTGGGATCAAGTACAGGTACTGTTTTATTATTACAGAGAAAAAGGAAATCAGTTTTAAAATTTTGAATTATTTGATTAAAATGGAGTCTATGGGAGACAGGTCTCCTTAGTTCGGAGCTTTCTGGATAATGGGTTTCCGGATAAAGGATCCCATACCCGTATTTAATGTTTCCAACCTTGAAAATACAAACAAAAAGCTATATGTACACAAAAAAGGTAAGTTTCTCAGTTGTGAGTCTTATTGCATTATGTAGCCTATCGGTGATGAAGAATTGTGGGCACAACTTTTGAGTTATATGCATTAAGAATTCATCCTTAACTTTGAATAGTTACATTACAGTATATTGCAATCAGGAGCTATAGTCTAGGAACTAGTGATGAGTGAATCTGTCCCATTTTGCCAAAAAATTTAAGAATTTAAAATCCATGCATGTATGTATGTATGTATGTATAACTTTATTTATAAAGCACCACAAGGGTACGCAGTGCTGTACAGTCTTACAGAATACAAAATTAGACACAGGGAGGACAAGTGTTATAATAAATAAATACAATAAATATATATAAATACACAGGGAATAAGTGCCATGTGGTATGAGACACAGTAGGAAGGAGGTCCCTGCCCCATAGAGCTTACAATCTAAGTATATGTAGACATATACCTGTAGATACATGTAAGTGGTGCTTTATTTGGTGCTCCTGTTGCTCATAGAGAAGCATATTACTCCAATTAACCATAATCCAAATTGGCTAATAATCCAAAAATTGGCAAGGTCACCATTTAACATTCATTTTTGTTAGGGAAATGCCTCTATAACCCAGGACCAAAATAAAAAAAAAAATGTTTAGCAAAAACCACACTTTTCTCAATAGCTGTCATAGAAAGTTCTTACTCCCATGCAATTACCACTAAGGCTTATGAACCCATTGTCTGCGTGATTATCTTAAAAGGCAGCATGCATGTGAAGAACATAATATCTAAACAAGGCAGCAAATGAAAATGTAAATGCGAGCGTGGTAGAATTATGTTCCCTTTGTCACGGCAGATCCTTTGTCATCATGTTTATGGAAATTACAATTTACAAAGCCAATTTCTCTTGAATGAACTGAGCGCCACTTTAGACAGCAGTTTGTAGTATTTCTGAATAATCATTTGTCCCACACAGACATTCTAAGATTCTGCTTCAATGTTTCTCACATGCGACGAGCAGTTCAATAGGTTCTGATTTAATGGACTTGATTATGAAGAGCGCAGAACGGGGGACACACGTTCTATAAACATGGGATATTTTCTTTAGCTCTCTACGGTAGGTGGCCCACATTTTTATAGACCAACAATTCAATTCTTCTGGCTCATTATTGCTAGGTCAATCATCGTAGGGTATGAATTTGAACCTAGAAAGCTTTAACCCTTGCAAATGATACTGTAGTCAGGCTACAGGTAGGACATTGTGGATGTGTGGACCTTGTGGTACATGGAACCTGGTAATTAGTGATGAGTAAATCTGTCTCGTTACGCACCGCCCAAAATTTTGCAAACCTTTAAAAACAGCGAAAAACAGTGAAGCCGTGTGCGTCATTTTTTGCCGTGTGCAACGATTTTTTGATGACAAATGTTTTAGACGTGCAACATTTTCGCCAATTTATTTTTCGTGAAATAATCCGCCAACGGCGAAAGGTGGAAATTTGTCATGAATCTATGCATGGTCAATTATTTTGCCCATCACTGCTGGCACAGGTATTGGACCCCTTATCGGACCCCCTTATCTGGAAACTCATTACCCAGAAAGTTCCGAATTACGGAAAAGCCATCTCCCATAGACTCCATTTTAATGAAATTCACATTTTTAAAAATGGTTTCCTTTTTCTCTGTAATAATAAAACAGTACCTGTACTTGATCCCAACTAAGATATAATTACCCCTAATTGGGGGCAGAACAGTCCTATTGGGTTTATTTCATGGTTAAATGATTCCCTTTTCTCTGTAATAATAAAACAGTACCTGTACTTGATCCCAACTAAGATATAATTAATCCTTATTGGGGGCAGAACAGCCCTATTGGGTTTATTTAATGGTTAAATGATTCCGTTTTCTCTGTAATAATAAAACAGTACCTGTACTTGATCCCAACTAAGATATAATTACCCCTTATTGGGGGCAGAACAGTCCTATTGGGTTTATTTCATGGTTAAATGATTCCCTTTTCTCTGTAATAATAAAACAGTACCTGTACTTGATCCCAACTAAGATATAATTAATCCTTATTGGAACCACAACAATCCTATTTGATTTAATTACTGTTGAAATATATTTTTTTTTAGTAGGCTTAAGGTAGGAGATCTGAATTACGGAAAGACCCCTTATCTGGAATACCCCAGGTCCCGAGCATTCTGGATAAAGGGTCCCATACCTGTAAGGTTCGCCTTAGGGTTTTTTTGTGGTTTTTACACTTCATAAATCATGAAAAAAATTTTTCACAAAAATGTCAGTTTTTGCACAGAGAGCACAAATCGTAACTCACGTCTTGTATATAATATGATAAATATCCTAACAGGAATGTATGTGGATGTGGGTGGCTGTATTTCTTTGACGCCATGCTCAGAGTTTAGCCTCTATGGGTGCTTTCCTATCATGCATATGTTCAATCTGCCGAAGCTAATTAGTTACCAGCCCTCCATAAGCTGGAACTTCTCCAGAACCTGCTGTTCTGTGTTACTGTTTTGTTTTACTTGTTAATGTTCTTGTTACAGTGTACCAACTGCAATGCGGCCATGACAGTTGTTTTGGTGTCTTGTGTATTTCTGCCTAATCCATCAAATATAACAATCGGTGCCAAGGATTGGATGTCTGAATGATTGGCGATTTCTCAGAAGGATAACATTTTCCAAAATACTGCAGTAGGAGAAAGCAAACAATCTCATCGAGCTCAAAGTCTACGGACATTTTAATGTGAAATACCTGGGGAGAGAGCAGGGCACGCAAGGAAAATAAAAGCCTTTGACACGCGTTGAGATATTTGAGAACTATTTTGAAATGAATGATATTTCCTCAACATTTTGAAGAGCAATGAGCTGGATAATATAACCCTATCCTATGTCTGTGGGTAAAGTAAAAATTGTGTATACTGACCAGTTCTCTCTGTCTATTCTGGTTTCCTAACAAGATATATTTTCTTTAGTGTGTATCTACCAACAATTATTATTCTTTATAACTGAATTTTATAACTTATTTGTTATGAAACCTTCAAAACAGCCCCAATTAAAAAAAACAAAAAATCTTCTCTCCTTATTTACCTCTCCATTATACTCTTCTCTCCTTATTTCCTTATTTCATTCCTTATCTCCTATTTCCTACTTTCTATTGTTTCTATGGTACTATTGCTCTTTGGTTATTTGATGGTTCTGTAAAATATCTTAAATTTTCTTAAATAAACAAGAAATACCAATTATCAGAATGTATATGTTCCTTTTCGCTCATGATCTGCACTTCTCTTTTCTTGTACCCTATGCCATGGCATTATTGTACTGTTGGAACGTCGAGATAAATAAAAAAGTTTAAAAAACAAAATAAACAAATGGTGTCATTAGTGATGAGCATAATTTTTTGACAAAATTCTGCATTTCTCCATTTGCAATTTTTTTCACAAAATGTGCACAAAAATGTGCTGTGAAAAAAATTGTTGCATCCAAAAAAGTTGCGGCCACGTCAAAAAAAGTTGCACGCATCAGCAATGTCGTTTAGTAGCCGCATTTCACAAACTGTTCACCGTTTCCTGAATTTTCACGAAGTTTCGCAAATTTTTAGCCAAAGCAAGACAGGAGAGATTGGCTCTAGGGATGTAGCGAACCTAATAAAAAAAGTTCATGAACTTACGCCAAAACCCGCGAATATTCGCGAACTTTGCGAACCCCATAGACTTCAATGGGAAGGCGAACTTTAAAACCTAGAAAAGCCATTTCTGGCCAGAAAACTGATTTTAAAGTTGTTTAAAGGGTGCCACGACCTGGACAGTGGCATGCAGGAGGGGGATCAAGGGCAAAAACTTCTCTAAAAAATACTTTGTTGGCACAGAGTTGCACAAAAAACGCAAGCTATTCTAGCGAAAATACGTGGCTTTTTTGCTATGTCGCGCTAAACACCATGAAAACGGGATTTGCGGAAAAACGCCATGTGTGACTTGTGCGGCATATTGTACAATACTTTTGCGACGATAAAAAATATGCGTTCGCGAACACCCGATGTTCGAGCGAATTTGTTCCCCGGCGAACAGTTCGCTACATCTCTAATTGGCTCATCACTAGATATCTTTAGATAAATATAAAGTAAATGTATTTGTGTAACTTTGTCCTCTTCTTTTACCATTACATTTTTAATCTGAAAGCAATTTAACAACACTATTGCATAAACTTGGGTTATTTTCTCATTGAAATAACCCCAAGAAAAAAGATAACAATTGACTGCGAAGGCCAAGATTATGAAAGCAATTTAAAAAAATCTAATGTATTTTTTATTTTTAGGTTTTAATTTTTAGTTAACATTTTTTTGCATTTACAAATTTAACAATCAAATTTGCATTATATATACATACATGTCAAATATTGAAAATGTCCTTGAATATGGACAGACAACAACAGGAAGGAAGAACAGAGAAAGAATTAGGAAATAGTGTAGGATGGAGAGGAAAGTGTGGAAAAGGGTAAAACAAAAACAAAAAAGGGAAGGAATAAGAAAGCAGAATATTGGATATTACTCCTGGGTATCTCCATCAGTAAAGTTCTGCCATGAGTACCATTTCTTATGGTGGTTACGAAGAGAGTTCTTAGTCCCTCAATACCAGAACTAAAAATCTTTATTAGTCTCCCTTAAATACCACAATCCGAGGATTAAGATCGTTTTTCCATTTTTGAGCTAAAAGAAGGCTTGCTGCTTTTTTTATTTTTTTGGTACAGGTATAGGACCCATTATCCAGAATGCTGAGGACCAAGGGTATTCCGGATAAGGGGTCTTTCCGTAATTTGGATCTTCATACCTTAAGTCTACTTCAAAACCAATAAAACATTAAATAAACCCAATAGAATTGTTTTGCCCCCAATAAGGGGTAATTATATCTTAGTTGGGATCAAGTACAGGTACTGTTTTATTATTACAGAGAAAAGGGAATCATTTAACCATGAAATAAACCCAATAGGGCTGTTCTGCCCCCAATAAGGGGTAATTATATCTTAGTTGGGATCAAGTACAGGTACTGTTTTATTATTACAGAGAAAAGGGAATCATTTAACCATTAAATAAACCCAATAGGGCTGTTCTGCCCCCAATAAGGGGTAATTATATCTTAGTTGGGATCAAGTACAGGTACTGTTTTATTATTACAGAGAAAAAGGAATCATTTAACCATTAAATAAACCCAATAGTGCTGTTCTGCCCCAATAAGGGGTAATTATATCTTAGTTGGGATCAAGTACAGGTACTGTTTTATTTTTACAGAGAAAAAGGAAATCAATTTTAAAAATCTGAATTATTTTATTAAAATTGAGTCTAAGGGAGACAGGTTTTCCATAATTTGGAGCTTTCTTGATAACGGGTTTCCATACTTGTACTTGCAAATTTCCCAAATTCCACGCAATTATGCTTCCAGCCATGCAAAGAGATGTTTTGCTAAGACAAATATCTTTGTCATTGTCTGGCATATTATTTTGGGTCACCATCTGGGTGAAGCACAATATTTGTGGACAGTTTTTATCCAATTACAGATGAAATTATTGGTTATAATGCTCCCTGCATTGATTTTTTTTAACCTATAAGAGAGACAGTTGTTTTATGTCCTAAATATTTCTGGCTTTTTCTTCAGTCCCCAACTAATGAAAGAAGTCTTTTTGTTCTCAAAAAGATAATGGTCTGTGGCCCATAGCAGTTACCTTTGGACCCCAATGGTACATTCCTTTACTAGATCTTTACTGTTCTTTATTTTTTTTAAAAAAAAAGTAACCCTATTATCCCTAAACCTAAATAAAATTAGTCCCTTTATAAAAGAAAAAGGGAAAAAGTATCTGGATTTGTATGTGAATCGAAGACTAATTCTTTTTGGCTGCACTTAGAAGTGATGAGAAAATAAAAACAGCTCTCAGCAGGGAGCGACTGCTTCAGCTACATTTGCATTCATTTTGGCTTCTCACAGCTGCATGTGTACAAAACAGATCTCGACTTCTATTCCAATGTGCTGTTAGCTTCGGAGAATGGGCATGTGGCATGAAAGAAATGTATTGTTTTTACATATTTATTATTTATTTGACTTAAGTATATTCTATAAATAGAAAATGTGTAAACAATGTGAAAAGGAGCATGCAATACTGATTTCATAAATATTGTGCAAGTAAGGGCTGTTTTAGGGAAAGGAAGATATCATATGCATCTTATGTAACATAGTTGCCCCATGATAAAATGGGGATCAATTACACAATCTACTGTATATAATTCTGTAATTTTTTTTTCTTTTATTTAGCATTTTTAGAAAAATAGAAACGTACAAAACATACAAAACTAATAAACATCATGTGGTTCTACATCTTGTTGTCCTTGAGTATGTTCATACAAGACTGCATGCACAATGCTATAACATTGACCAGGTTTAGGTTGGGGGAGAATGCCCCATGGATAGTGGTGAGCAAATTTTTTCGGCAAGTATGGATTCACAGCAAATTTCTGTATTTTGACATTGGCAAATTGTTTTGCGAAAGTTCCACGAAAATTTGCCATGGAAAAATTTGTTATGCATGAAAAAAAGTTGCAGTCACGTCAAAATGGCCGCGGTCATGGCAAAATAGGTGTGGTCGTGACAAAAAAAAAGCTGCGTGTGACAAAAAAGTCACATGTCTACCGTGTTTTGCAGATTTTCTGCCATTTGGCAAATTTTACTGTTTTTTCCCACAAATTTTCTGGCAAAATGAAACAGAATAGATTCACACATCACTACCCATGGACCAGGGGGGCAAGTTAGTTAGTTATTTCTATCCTGTTCCTCCAGATTTTATCATACTTCTGGGGACACCCCCTAGCAGATTATGTGAGTTGTATCAAGGGGAGTAGAATTCTTATGAGATTTAACCATCTGTCTATTGTGCCATCCATTGTAGCAGTACACATTTCGTAGCGTAAAAGAGTAAACTTCGAAATAAGGTTTGCATGTGGGCTGTTGGGGTAAGGTCATCAACCCTTCCTAGTAGGCAAACCTTGGGTGTTAGGAGGTTTGGGAAGGAAGTTTTTCTTAGATTTAGTCCATTACTTGTGTCCAATAAAATTAAATAGTCTGACAAATAAGGTGTATGTAGTTTAAGCTGAGGATTTTAAGTATATTGTGAATCAGAGTGGTGCAACCTAATGCTTGCTAGTCAAGCTTTATTACATGCCCTCACTCCAATTTATGATTGAGTGGCAAAAATTCTAATGTTCTAGAGTCCATTTTTGAATTGCAAGCTCGAATTTTTTCAAAATTAGTTTTGGAAACTCTAAAGGAAAAATCTCAAAAATTCAATAAAGCTTGGCAGATAAACCCGGTTATGCTTCTATTGAAGCCATTGGGAGTTTCAGAAAAGTCTGGTTTTTACAAATTCTTAGAATTTTTATTTATGATCAAAGTTTTTCCGTGACTTAATACAACTGAATATTTACAATTCAAGCTTCCAATTAAACACAGACTCATACATAACCTCCTAATTGCTTTCTAAATGTTCTTGTGATCAAGTATCTTCTACTTACTTTTTTTTTATTATTATATTTGATTATATGAGTTCTGTGGGCGTACTGTTTGAAGGCATTGCATAGAGGATAATTATAGAAAGATACACTCTATAACAACATATTAACTCAGTTATGGGCGGCCTTGTTCCTTATGTGATGTAGAGTGGGGAAAACATGAAAATATAATAGAAGTAATGATCTAAGACAGTGATCCCTACCCAGTGGCTTGGGGGCAACATGTTGCTCTCCACCCCATTTGATGTTGCTCCCAGTGACCTCAACGTAGGTGCAAATTTTTACATTTTTGGCTTGGAGGCAAGTTTTGGAAGCACAGCAAGCTAGCAGTCCACATGGGGCTACCAAATAGCCAATCACAGCCTATATTTGATACCCCCAAAGAACCTCTTTCAGGCTTGTGTAGCTCACCAACACTTTTTACATCTGAGTGTGTGGCTCGAGAGTAGAAAAGATTGGGGATCCCTGATCTAAGATGTAGATTTTGGAATAATGTCTAGACTCATCAAAACTCTCAAGCTTCTAAAATTAAGTTTGTTTTTTGGGTGGAGCTGGGCTAAAATTGAGTTTAATCTTTCATTTTCTTTCTAGCTACAGTAATCCCTTAGTCGTTGAAAGAAATAAAGGTCATTTCCTTACAAAAACACCAGTTTAATGCCACTCCAATAACTATAATTTAGGACTGCATGAGAGATTGTCATTATAACGGAACATCTAAATTTACAAGATCAAAAAAATCTATAACATTAAGAAATGTATATCATATAGCAGATATGGCAGAGTTATTGAGCTGGCAGTTCTCGGCATAAATCCTTGATGGCAAAATGATGCCATTGTTTTGGTGCCAATATACATATTAAATAGATGGCATAAAGCAGTCATGGAAAGCTCAATAAGACACAGTTAGATGTGGTGTGGTGCAATCAAATACGCTCATGACATGTCTTAGCGACTCAGTTCTGCTCCCAAATGATGAAAATTAAGGCCATTAATTTGGAAGCAATCTATATCTCTCGGTGTTCGACGGCTACTTAGCCCAATTACATTGTAGAATGTTAAACAAAGATACGCCTAACCATTTTTTAACAGTGCATTACTGCTTGCGGAGATTGTATTGTGTGGAATATTTATGTGCTGGGTACCTTGGCTAAGAAAGGAATACCCATCGATTAATTTTAATTTGGACTTCAATTAAACATTAAATTATTGCGCCTTACTCAGACTTCCCAGTTCTTAGATTATGCCAGACTGATGTGATGAAGTGTTTGTAGCTTGACTATAAATTTGATATGGCAAAAGCACTAGATTTAATAAACAGTTGTGATTTGGGGAATAACAAAAATATAGCTGGACATTAATAATTCTATAAATAAGCGCATGTCCTAAAGGTGATATAACACTCATTATTACGTTCGTCGCTCTTCCATAGCCAAGCGCAATTAAATATTTCTATTTATGAAACTATGCGAGCACTTAAATCTATAAATCCGATTCTGTCTGGCACGTTGATAAGTAGATAATTACTGAGTGAGATCTAATGATCAAAGAATGCATCCTAGATTAATTAATGTTTCAACACCAACTTAGGTCTGTTTATGCTATAAGTCCCCTCAAAACAGGGACTTATTTTTGAATTTCTGACATGGAGGCAAGTTTTGGTTGCATAAAAACCCAGTATAATGCCAAACAGAGCCTTCTGTAGGCTGCCAGTCCACATAGGGGCCATTAAGTAGCCAATTATTGCTCTTATTGGCACCATCAGGAACCATTTTCATGCTTGTGTCGCTCCCCAACATTTTTTTTTTTCAATGTGGCTCATGGGTATAAAAGGTTTGGGATCCCTGCTATAAGTAATAGTATACTGCTGATGTCATGTAATGCAAGGGTCCACAACTGCCGGCCTGTGGGCTGCTTTGAAGTGGGCTGCCTCTTTTCCCGCCACGGTGAATATGCAGCGTACACGAAGAGTTGCGCTTATAAAGGCTCAAATAAATGCCCCGCTCATATAATGGCACGGATAAATGCTCCACGCTTTTAATGGCATGGATAAATGCGCTGCACATATAAAGACACAGATGAATGAGCTACGCATATAAAGGCTCGGATGAACATGCGAATGAACGCATCATGCACATAAAGGTGTGTTGCGCCATGTGCCCACCCCCACCCCGGTCTTTGGAAAGATTTTCTTGCTTCAACCTGGTCCTTGGTGCAAAAAAGGTTGGGGACCATTGATGTAATTTATGTTGATTGGATTCATATTTTAATGGGGGTTTTAACATTGGTAATCAACCCCACTTTACTCAATTGTCGCTGAAGTAGAAAACCCAGCAAATTGTATAAAACTATTAAGGGTTAAGGCCTGCTGGGAGCTGTAAACTATCAATATCAGTTTATTGCTCAGTCAGGTCTTTACTACAATTGGCCACAATAAAATGCAAAATAATTGTCCAATGAGAATCCAACTAGATCTGTGTAAATTTGGCTTCATGTTGTTAATAGTTTTTCTATCACAGCAGTATGTCCTCCCTTTTGATGTTTAATTATAGTAATATATCACTAAGCTGAAATGAAACATTGTATAGTCCCTGTGCTAAGGGGCAGATTCATCAAATAAAATTTGGTAAAATTCAGATTGGATACAATAATTTCCGATGATCGCAAATATCACGAAAATGCTTATGAAAAAATCGGAATAGTCACGATAATATCGTATTGGCAATCCGAAAGTCACAAAATTTTCGTACCGAACAATTGTAAACAGCGGGAAAACCTTTCCGACTTTCCTTTCTTCTCAATGGCACTCTGCAGCTCCAACCCAGCCCAAGGAAAGTCTCCCATAGGGCTCAATGGCACTCGGCAGCTCCAACCCGGCCCAAGGAAAGTCTCCCATAGGGCTCAATGGCATTCTGCAGCTCCAACCCGGCCCAAGGAAAGTCTCCCATAGGGCTCAATGGCACTCTGCAGCTCCAACCCGGCCCAAGGAAAGTCTCCCATAGGGCTCAATGGCACTCTGCAGCTCCAACCCGGCCCAAGGAAAGTCTCCCATAGGGCTCAATGGCACTCTGCAGCTCCAACCTGGCCCAAGGAAAGTCTCCCATAGGGCTCAATGGCACTCTGCAGCTCCAACCCGGCCCAAGGAAAGTCTCCCATAGGGCTCAATGGCACTCTGCAGCTCAAACCCGGCCCAAGGAAAGTCTCGAATAGGGCTCAATGGCACTCTGCAGCTCCAACCTGGCCCAAGGAAAGCCTCCCATAGGGCTCAATGGCACTCTGCAGCTCAAACCCGGCCCAAGGAAAGTCTCGAATAGGGCTCAATGGCACTCTGCAGCTCCAACCCGGCCCAAGGAAAGTCTCCCATAGGGCTCAATGGCACTCTGCAGCTCCAACCCGGCCCAAGGAAAGTCTCCCATAGGGCTCAATGGCACTCTGCAGCTCCAACCCGGCCCAAGGAAAGTCTCCCGTAGGGCTCAATGGCACTCTGCAGCTCCAACCCGGCCCAAGGAAAGTCTCCCATAGGGCTCAATGGCACTCTGCAGCTCCAACCTGGCCTGGTTAATTTCCTAAGTCTTCTACCCAACTGCAAGTTCTGGAAACATACCCGTTGCTCCTAAAACAGTCCAACATATGTTGGACTGGACTTAATAATGCCTCCATTAAAGCACTTGAATACAGCATTGTTAAATTTGCTGATAGACTGGGATTGCGGTTAAATGCTTTCATATTATATTTATTATCACTGCCTATGTCTACAATTAATAAGGGTTATGAAAATGGATAGAAATATAGTTTAAGTTATATATCTATTTGTCTAGTTGCTATTAGCTTTACTCAGATATATTTATACTTGTAAAGTATTGTCAGTTGAGCAATCCAATATGTCTGATCGTATGTTTTATTCGCCTACCATACTCTCAGTAAATCACATTCTACAAAAAAATGTTGCTTTTCTAAGCCAATATTTAATTATAATGGTTTTCTAAAATAATTAGGCACATATACAACACAGCTCGGGGTGTCACTGAATACACTTTGAGATTCATAGATCTCAACATTTATTTAACCTAATTATTCCCTTGTTTTCAGCCGGCCTGGTTTGGAGTATTAAAAAAAAACCCACCACAACAGAAGGGCAAAACGTAGTTTACTGTCCAATTAACAAATCTAGTGGCTTGCTCTGCCACTCAGTGAATTATAATTCTTTGGTCATAAATCAGCGAAAGAACTACTTAAGCATGCACCTTGTAATCAAGGCTGCCGGATTTGGCTGCCTTCCATGGAGTCCGGCACTAAAATCTACAGCATTATTTTATTCAAGTAACACATTAACAAAATGTACAACCGTTTTGATTTTTTTTTCCACATGATCTGAAAGCATCATTGCATAGAGCTTTTGTCCTCTTTAGGTAAAATGTGTTTTTCTAATGGCATAATTTAGCTACGTGGCAATGACAAAACTTTACTTTAACCTCCACAGTCCTTTTTGGATTCGCTTCCACAGACAGAATGGCAGCATTTTGGTCGGCTAACAAATCATACTGCCCTTGATATTCAGCCAAATCTATCTGCACATTGCAGAGGAACAGTAAACTGTGAGGAAGGTAAAAAGCTCAGAGCTTCATAGCTGAGACTATAATATCTAATCAGCGCTCTGAGATTAATCATTACAATAATAAGGCTTCTTAGATCTCTTTAGATGAACTTAGTATGAGAGTGTTTTTTTGTAATATAGTGCCTAATTGTAAATATTATAACTAGTGATGAGCGAAAAATTCGCGAAACGGCGAAAATGTTGTGCAACAAAAAAAATTGTCGCCCGCGGCTATTATTTTGTCGCGCGGCTATTGTTTCGTCTCCCGCGGCTATTGTTTTGTCGCGCGGCTATTATTTCGTTGCGCGCGGCTCTTGTTTCGTCGCCCGCGGCTCTTGTTTCGTCGCGCGACTATTATTTTGTCGCCCGCAGCTATTATTTTGTCGCACGGCTATTGTTTTGTTGCGCGCGCCTCTTGTTTCGTCGCGCGCGGCTCTTGTTTCGTCGCGCGGCTCATGTTTCGTCGGCTGCGGCTATTATTTTGTCGCCCGTGACTATTCTTTTTTGACGCCGGCGACAATTTTTGGACGTGCGGCGAATTTTTCCGCGGCGAAATTTTTCATCCGTTTCGCGAAACAATCCGCCAATGGCGAAACGCGGAAATTCGCCGCGAATCCATGCCTGGCGAAACTTTTCGCCCATCACTAATTATAACTAGAAATTGACTAGCAAACAACACACCCCAGAGACTGGCAAGAGAAGATACAGACCCTTCCGTAGAATTATTAATGCCTTACTGCCTCTTTCATGAAACCAAAAGCAAATCCACCTTTAACGCCCAAGGGGTCCAAGGTGGCAATATAAACCATTATTCCACTTGTGCGAGAACTGAATACAATATTTCTCAGAATTTTGTTGCTACTAATAGTTCAGTATCAGCTTGTACAGGTAAGGGACCCCTTATCCGGAAACCCGATATCCAGAAAGCTCCGAATTACAGAAAGCCTGTCTCCCATAGACTCCATTTTAATCAAATAATTCAGATGTTTAAAATGGATTTCCTTTTTCTCTGTAAAAATAAAACAGTGCTTTGTATTTGATCCCAACTAAGATATAATTACCCCTTATTGGGGGCAGAACAGCCCTATTGGGTTTATTTCATGGTTAAATGATTCCCTTTTCTCTGTAATAATAAAACAGTACCTGTACTTGATCCCAACTAAGATATAATTACCCCTTATTGGGGGCAGAACAGCCCTATTGGGTTTATTTAATGGTTAAATGATTCCCTTTTCTCTGTAATAATAAAACAGTACCTGTACTTGATCCCAACTAAGATATAATTAATCCTTACTGGATGCAAAATAATCCTATTGGGTTTAATTAATGTTTTATTGATTTTTTAATAGACTTACATTACATTACATTAACATTTATTTATACTTAAGGTATGAAGATCCAAATTACGGAAAGACCCCTTATCCATAATACCCTTGGTCCCGAGCATTCTGGATAATGGGTCCTATACCCGTACCAAAATAAGAGTGTTTAGCCTTAAGGGTCCAGCAGAACAACACATTCTCAACTACTACTGCAGCCATAATGGAAACCAAGGTGTTAATGATTATTGCAGTGCTAACTAGTGATGGGCTAAAAAATTTGCCAGGCATTTCCACTTTTCGCCATTGGTGGATTTTTCCAAGAAACGGGCGACAAAATTTGCCATGGAGAAATTCACTGTACCTTCAAAAATTGACGCCCAGGTCAAACGAATTGTCGCGCAGCAAAAAGAATTGTCTCTCATCTAAAGAATTGTCTTGCGTCAAAAAGAATTGTCTCTCATCTAAAGAATTGTCTCACATCAAAAAGAATTGTCTCTCATCTAAAGAATTGTCTCACATCAAAAAGAATTGTCTCTCACGTCAAAAGAATTGTCGTGCAACATTTTCACCGTTTTGGAAATCTTTTGAAAGATTCGCTAATTTTTCACCAAAGCGAAACAGGACAGATTCGCTAGTGGTAACAAGATTTACTCTTGGGCGGTGCTGGTGTTTGAACTAGGAGTCTTCTGATTATTAGCTATTATTGATTCTCTTACCTGCCTTTTCCATTGATGTCCAGCAGCTTAATTTGAGGCCAACCAATTAGAGCTGGCTGCTTCCTTTTTAAGCACCTACTTTTTCTCTTTGCCTGAGCATTAGCTTATGGTAGCACTGTAGCTTGCCCCTATTTCTTGCTCCCTTTTCTCTCATCTTGCCTTGGTCCTATCTCAGTCCTACCTTTGTCCTGTTCCTGCTCCTGTTTATATGGAAGATTTCCAGTCTCTTGTTCCTACCCCTATCCAGACTCCATCCAGCATCTCTGCCCAATCCATTCCACTACAACCTAGCCACTCCATCCAGTCTTGTTCTTGGCCTTTGCCCCATCCCTTACCTAGCCCATTTTGCTCACAGGCTGCTCCTTGCCTCAAGGACTCACCACTAGTGCTGAGCAAATCTGTCCTGTTTTGCTTTGCCAATATATTTGTGAATCTTTCAAAAGATTCGTAAAAAAGGCGAAAATCTTGCACAGAAAAATAAACTGTCACCCGCGACTATACTTTTGACGTGCAACTACTGTTTTGACGCCTGCGACTATTCTTGCGACAATTTTGGACATGCGACTATACTTTTGACACCTGCGACTTTTCTTGCGACATTTTTTGGATGCGCAACAATTTCGGCGGCACGACTATTCTTTTGACGCCCACGACTATTATTGCGAACATTTTTGGACGCATGACTATTCTTGTGACAATTTTGCCTGTGCGACTATGCTTTTGACGCCCACGACTATTCTTGCAACAATTTTCGGACACGCGACTATTCTTGCAACAATTTTTTTCATCCGTTTCACGAAACAATCCGCCAATGGCGAAACGTGGAAATTTGCCGAGAATCCATGCCTGGCGAAACATTTCGCCCATCACTACTCATCCCTTTCCTATCAGTGCATTGGGGATTTCCCCTTAAATATGACACTTACAAATTACAAAGCAGATCTTAGCGAATGAAGAAACATTGCCTTGGTCTATAATGATCTCTTTCATGAGTATCTCATCCCTTTTAGCAGTCACCTTTTAGCCCTACACTTATTTATTTATCTCCGTATCCAGGGTAATCTATTCATTTTTTTACTTTTACAGCTCAGGTTAGATGAAAAAATTCTAGTCAAACAGACTAATGAATTGGTTAGAGACTGTTAAACTGACTACTAAAATAATAACCATAAAGTTTAATCTATTAATCAGGGGCCGCTTGAAAAATCCACATCCTTAAAAACCATTAAAAGCTCAGATATTTTTAGATGTTCATACATAGTAATATTATGATTCATAATTAATGAATGTACGTCTTAAAATGCAGTTCTGTATCGTTTAGATATAAAATTATATAGAACTTTTGTTACATCTTCACATCATACTCCAGTGAATATGAGATGTATTTCATAATATTGCAGAACATTATTATATTTATTCAAATTTTTATTGACCTATGGCACAAATTTGCTCATATTCCCAGAAACCCTCTCATTCTTTTATATAGTATAATTCAGTGATATGGACTAGAAAATCAGATTTCTGCTGAAAGTGGCTGGAGAAGCCGGAGCTGGAAAAATGCATTTTTCTTTTAAATTAAAGAATTATAAAGATATTCAAGAGCCCCCATAGTTTAGGCAAGTGGGGTATGAACCCACAAAGGGCCAATCACAGACTTAGGGGCACATTTACTAAGCCACGAACGGGCCAAATGCGTCTGATTGCGTTTTTTTCGTAATGATCGGTATTTTGCGATTTTTTCGGAAAAATGTCGCGACTTTTTCGTTACTAATACGATTTGTGCGAAAAAACGCGAGTTTTTCGTAGCCATTCCGAAAGTTGCGCAAAATCTGCCGATTTTTCGTAGCGTTAAAACTTGCGCGAAACGTGGCACCTTTTAAGTTTTAACGCTACGAAAAAGGCGCAACTTTTCGCGCAAGTTTTAACGCTACGAAAAAATCGGCAGATTTTGCGCAACTTTCGGAATGGCTACGAAAAACTCGCGGTTTTTCGCGCAAATCGTATTGGTAACGAAAAAGTCGTAAAGACGCCCAAAAAATCGCAAAAAATACGAAAAAGTCGCAAAATGTTCGTTTTCAAATCGGAATTTTTCCAATTCGGTTCAGATTCGTGTCTTAGTAAATGTGCCCCTTAGAATACTCCACAGGACGAGACAACCAATAGCTAGTAATAAGCAAAACTGCCCCATTTCACTTCACTGAAAATTAACAAAAACAAAAAACTGAAAATAAAAATGGCACTAAAGGATTAATAAAGTCACAATTTAAACTTTTTTTTTTAATTTATGACCAAGATAATAGCAGTCACATTTTTACTTAGTGAGATTATCCTGTAACCTGTATTTCTTAGTACAGGTATAGGACCCATTATCCAGAATGCTCAGGACCAAATGTATTCTGGATAAGGGGTCTTTAAATACATTAATTAAACCCAATAGAATTATTTTGCATCTAATAAGGGGTAATTATATCTTAGTTGGGATCAAGTACAGGTACTGTTTTATTATTACAGAGAAAAGGGAATCATTTAACCATTAAATAAACCCAATAGGGCTGTTCTGCCCCAATAAGGGGTAATTATATCTTAGTTGGGATCAAGTACAGGTACTGTTTTATTATTACAGAGAAAAGGGAATCATTTAACCATTAAATAAACCCAATAGGGCTGTTCTGCCCCAATAAGGGGTAATTATATCTTAGTTGGGATCAAGTACAGGTACTGTTTTATTATTACAGATAAAAGGGAATCATTTAACCATTAAATAAACCCAATAGGGCTGTTCTGCCCCCAATAAGGGGTAATTATATCTTAGTTGGGATCAAGTACAGGTACTGTTTTATTATTACAGAGAAAAAGGAATCATTTAACCATTAAATAAACCCAATAGGGCTGTTCTGCCCCCAATAAGGGGTAATTATATCTTAGTTGGGATCAAGTACAGGTACTATTTTATTATTACAGAGAAAAAGGAATCATTTAACCATTAAATAAACCCAATAGGACTGTTCTGCCCCAATAAGGGGTAATTATATCTTAGTTGGGATCAAGTACAGGTACTGTTTTATTATTACAGAGAAAAGGGAATCATTTAACCATGAAATAAACCCAATAGGACTGTTCTGCCCCCAATAAGGGGTAATTATATCTTAGTTGGGATCAAGTACAGGTACTGTTTTATTATTACAGAGAAAAAGGAAATCATTTTTAAAAAATTGAATTATTTGATTAAAATGAAGAGAGGCTTTTTATAGTTTGGATCTTTCTGGATAACTGGTTTCCGTATAACGGATCCCATACCTGTAATCGTATTGGAGAATGTCTCTATTTTATATTGTTTTGTACAGTATTTCTGTGCCCAACTGCATTCATAGAGTATCTGATGAAGATCGAAAACATTTCTGTATATTCCTGTATATCTTACAGGCTTTCAGCGCATTTCTATCGACTTTATTGTTCTTGAGGATATTTTTCAGTAGGCAAAGTGAATAAATGCTGAGCTAATGGGATGTGCCTTGGATGATCTGCCAGGCTCGGCTGTGAAGTTGTTTCCTAGTCAAAGGGGCATTTTAGGTTCATCTTCGCTCAAGCTTGTATTTGCTCAGGGAAAAAAAAATAGTATTAAAAATTTACGCGGTACAAAACGTCAAGATCTGCATAAAAACACTGCGCTTAGATATAGTTTTAAAATCTAAATAAAACATTTAAGGGATAGTGCTGTTACTGTTGTTAGTCTTTATTACTTTTTACACATATTTCCATAATCACCATGGGCATCCGAAACTCTTCAGGTTGCATTTAAAGCTTTTATCACCTCTCAGCGACTTATGGATTGATTTCTGAAAGTGCTTCTATCATAACTGCGCAAAAACAGCCATTTGGATTCGCTTACAATTCATTCATCAAACTCTCTATATAATTATTGATGTGAAGCTTCTGCTGGCTTTGTTTTTTTTCTTTACTAAGGATGTTGGCAGCTACTAGATAAATGTCTATGCTAGGGTTGCTGACTCTATGGTTGGTTCTTTAGAACTGATTTCCGAGGCTGGCCTTGTTTATACAAGGGGATTTTGCATATTGTGGGTAAAAGACTGTTCAGCACTTTACAAACTGGTTTACAGAAAAACAAACTATATATATGTATATATATATATATATATATATATATATATATGTATATATATATATATATATATATATATATATATATATTTATATATATATATATATATACAGGTATAGGACCCATTATACAGAATGCTCGGGACCAAGGGTATTCGGGATAAGGGGTCTTTCCACAATTTGGAACTCCATACCTAAAGTCTACTAAAAAATCAATAAAACATTAATTAAACCCAATAGGATTGTTTTGCCTCCAATAAGGGGTAATTATATCTTAGTTGGGATCAAGTACAGGTACTGTTTTATTATTACAGAGAAAAGGGAATCATTTAACCATTAAATAAACCCAATAGGGCTGTTCTGCCCCCAATAAGGGGTAATTATATCTTAGTTGGGATCAAGTACAGGTACTGTTTTATTATTACAGAGAAAAGGGAATCATTTAACCATTAAATAAACCCAATAGGGCTGTTCTGCCCCCAATAAGGGGTAATTATATCTTAGTTGGCATCAAGTACAGGTACTGTTTTATTATTACAGAGAAAAGGGAATCATTTAACCATGAAATAAACCCAATAGGACTGTTCTGCCCCCAATAAGGGGTAATTATATCTTAGTTGGGATCAATTACAAGGTTCTGTTTTATTTCTACAGAGAAAAAGGAAATCGTTTTGAGATTCTGAATTATTTGATTAATATGGAGTCTATGGGAGATGGGCTTTCGCTCCGAATTACGGAAAGCCCATCTCCCATAGATTCCATATTAATCAAATAATTCAGAATTTCAAAACGATTTCCCTTTTCTGGATAACGGGTTTCCAGATAAGGGATGTATTTTAAAAATGTGCAAATTAAGATTTCTTTTACATACAATCAAAATAATAAAGCCTGGGGTGGAGAAGCACCTTAACATTTATTTTCATCATCAGACCAGAACAATACAACACAGTAACTATTGGTTCCCATTCCACCCAGGGTTAAACTGGGCCGGTGGGCCTTGGTGGCCCAGACCCGAACCCTGTCAGCACTACCCCACCCGCAGGTGTCTGGGCCCCTATTGGGGGGGGGGTTAGGGGGCACGGCAGGGGATGCGGGGCCCCTGGGGCAGCAGCCCCGGTGGGCACTTCAACCCCTAGTCCAACCCTGATTCCACCACTCTCTAGTGCCTCTGTCCAAGCACTGTTGCATATACTGAAGGAAACCAGTGCTAGTTAAGCACTTATAAATAATGTTGAGTAAACTTGGGGCCTTTCACTTGGCATAAAAATTCATGAAAACTGCAGAACTAAGCTGAAAAGCATTGGAGTCAATGGAAAGGCAAAATTACATTGCAGCCATTTTTAGCTCTTCCATAGCATTTACATTCCCCTACATTGTTGAACCAACAGCCTATAGGAGGCTCTGCTTGGCAGTACACGTGTTTTTTTATGCATTGAAACTTGCCTCCAAGCCAGAAATTAAAAAATAACTCCCTGGTTTGGGGGCACTGAGAGCAACATCCAAAGGGTTGGGGAGCAGCATGTTGCCCCAGAGCCACTGGTTGGGGATCACTGTCCCAAAAACTAATATTATGACTCAAACTGGTAATGATTATTTATCCATAATATACTCCTTCTCTTCCAATGTATATTTATCTTATATCCTTCAAAACACAGCTGAAAACCCCTTTCTTTGCATCTGTTGACACACTGGGGCTGATTCATCAAAGTACGCGTTCCAGTCCCAAAATGGGTAAAATTCAGATTAAATACGATTTTTTTGTATTCGAATTTAATCATACTTTGATGATTGGGCCCCACTGTGTATCAAACCTGGAGCTACAGGGGAAACCTTAATCTACTGTTACTTTTGATGGTGGAAGTGGCTCCAGGGTCATTGCGCACAATTTTTGGAACAAATGGTTGCTCGGTGCATCTATGGAGAGGTCCAAAGTGAACATTAATACCCTTAATGAATAATATGTTTGTTTGCAACGATTATGACCATTTAACCCAACCACAACTGCACGTTCAGGCCATAAATGACCCCTGTAGTATGTTATTATCTAGTATTATACAGTATATTATTATCTTGTCAAGGGACTGCTTTAGAGTTTGGTTTATTTATATCATAATGATTTTCTCAATCATTAAGATAAGATATTTAGCAGTAGAAAAAGCTTCCCTAGTAAAGGAAGTAGCATATTTTATAACATTTAGAAAGTTATCCATATTGTGGTAATTTAACTGTCATGATGAATAGGTTGTTATTCATCGGTACTCTAAGTTCTGAATAAAATCCATTTAATAAGTACACATCTGAGACCAGTTTGGATAGTAATTTTGTGTAATCAATCTAAAGGTGCTTAACGTTAAATCAGCCCACTTTAGGTTCTTTCAGATTTTTTTTTTTCCTGCAAGCCATTTGCAGATTCAGAGAACATACAGGACGGTAATATGTGGTTTCAATAGCACAAAAGCGCCTCACTCTTCCCAGAAATGTAATCTCCGCTGATTGCATCTACATTATTTTTTGCACATCTGTATTACAATCTGCCATATTTATAGAAGAAGGACTTATTTATAAACCCGTCTTCTTTTCAGCCATTCAATTCCCCCAAATGACCTTATTTTAAAAACTAGGAATAATATAGATTTATGCATTCATAGGGGCCGATGCATTAAAAAAAAAATCGGATTGGATCCGATAATTTCTGAAGATCGCAAATATGACGAAAATGCTTATGAAAAAATCGTTTTAGTCATGATAATATCGTATTGGCGATCCGAAAGTCGTAAAATTTCCGTACCGAATGATTGTTAACAGCGGCAGAACCTTTCTGAATTTTTCACGCTACCGTACGAAAAAGTTGCACAAGCCTACGAAAAATTCGCGCAAGCGGAGATACACTCGGAGGGTTCGAATAAACGTTCCGAGCGTTTGTGTTCAAGCTTTGTTATCTTGACTTTCCTTGGGCCGGGTTGGAGCTGCAGAGTGCCATTGAGCCCTATGGGAGACTTTCCTTGGGCCGGGTTGGAGCTGCAGAGTGCCATTGAGCCCTATGGGAGACTTTCCTTGGGCCGGGTTGGAGCTGCAGAGTGCCATTGAGCCCTATGGGAGACTTTCCTTGGGCCGGGTTGGAGCTGCAGAGTGCCATTGAGCCCTATGGGAGACTTTCCTTGGGCCGGGTTAGAGCTGCAGAGTGCCATTGAGCCCTATGGGAGACTTTCCTTGGGCCGGGTTGGAGCTGCAGAGTGCCATTGAGCCCTATGGGAGACTTTCCTTGGGCCGGGTTGGAGCTGCAGAGTGCCATTGAGCCCTATGGGAGACTTTCCTTGGGCCGGGTTGGAGCTGCAGAGTGCCATTGAGCCCTATGGGAGACTTTCCTTGGGCCGGGTTGGAGCTGCAGAGTGCCATTGAGCCCTATGGGAGGCTTTCCTTGGGCCGGGTTAGAGCTGCAGAGTGCCATTGAGCCCTATGGGAGACTTTCCTTGGGTCGGGTTGGAGCTGCAGAGTGCCATTGAGCCCTATGGGAGACTTTCCTTGGGTCGGGTTGGAGCTGCAGAGTGCCATTGAGCCCTATGGGAGACTTTCCTTGGGCCGGGTTGGAGCTGCAGAGTGCCATTGAGCCCTATGGGAGACTTTCCTTGGGCCGGGTTGGAGCTGCAGAGTGCCATTGAGCCCTATGGGAGGCTTCCAAAATCATGCGTGGAAGGCTCAAAGCCAGAAAGGTTTTGCGCCACTTACGATCGTTCCATATTAAAATTTTGTGACTTTCGGATCGCCAATACGATATAATCATGACTAATACGATTTTTCTTATTTGTGACATTTTTGATCATCAGAAATTTTCGTATCCAATCCGAATTTTACCCATTTCGGGATTCGAACTCGTACTTTGATGAATCAGCCCCCTAATTGCTGATTCTGGGAACTTTTTTGCACCTATGCCAATAAATAAGCCCCAGCTTTCAGTATATAATAGGATAATAACAACTGTCAATCCATGTCCTACTTATAGTATCATTTCCCATTATCTGTGAGGGCTTTGGAAAACAGTGTGTGCAACTGGCAGTCGACTATGAAAAACAGAGGCAAGATCAATAGATGACAGCTCCGTGCCTGCAAGGACCTGCGTTAGTCATGGTGCAATTAACAAACCTCATTAACAAATGTTCCTCCAAGACAACTATAACCTGAGTTTTTGTTAGTATCTTCACAAAAACATGAAAGCTTAATGAGCATTGTTTTTCAAACCATTTGCAAGTTGGTGGGCCCGTATATACATCTCAGATTCAATCTGAATAACAAATCATCGTCGAGGCACTTTATCTGCTGACATTCCGAGGCACATTAATGAATTAGAGCAAAGCTCGGGTTCATTAAGAAGCTTTATTTCCTCCGTCCTTAAAATGAATTAGCATTACTCAGACATGCAGCTGAGGCAAAACAAGTCTATACCAACAACATGTGAGAAAACGAGAAAAAAGAAAATATGAAATTAAAGTCATGGTTAATAAAACGACCTATATGCAATGTCAATTCTGTCTGTGTTCACCTTAGGCCATTATATGTTACACCATTTTATATTGTTAAAGTCTGAACTGTATTATTCTGTTGAACTGTTTTGATTCTTTGTTTTTTGATTTTGTAAAAATTGTTTTTGGCAAAGATCCTTTGTAGGCTCTGAATGAACTTTCTAAATCCATTCCCACAAATGATTTCAAAGGGAACATAAAGTATGAAGTTCCAAATGTATAGAATGTTAGCAGAGAAAAGGGAATCATTTAACCATGAAATAAACCCAATAGGGCTGTTCTGCCCCCAATAAGGGGTAATTATATCTTAGTTGGGATCAAGTACAGGCACTGTTTTATTATTACAGAGAAAAGGGAATCATTTAACCATTAAATAAACCCAATAGGGCTGTTCTGCCCCAATAAGGGGTAATTATATCTTAGTTGGGATCAAGTACAGGTACTGTTTTATTATTACAGAGAAAAGGGAATCATTTAACCATGAAATAAACCCAATAGGGCTGTTCTGCCCCCAATAAGGGGTAATTATATCTTAGTTGGGATCAAGTACAAGTACTGTTTTATTATTACAGAGAAAAGGGAATCATTTAACCATGAAATAAACCCAATAGGGCTGTTCTGCCCCAATAAGGGGTAATTATATCTTAGTTGGGATCAAGTACAGGTACTGTTTTATTATTACAGAGAAAAGGAAATCATTTAAAAAAAATGAATTATTTGATTATAATGGAGTCTATGGGAGATTGCCTTCCAGTAATTCAGGACTTTCTGGATAATGGGTTTCCGGATAATGGATCCCATACCTGTACATGGTTTTAATCAGGCAAATTATTTCATTAGCTGTCAAATCATATTGATGTTATACTGTTATGTTAGAGCTTTCCACACCTACCAGAATGCACATTGACTTCTAATAACCAACAAAAATTAACACCAAAATAGAGCAACAAGGGAAAACTTATTTTGGTGCTTAACGCTAGTGATGAGTGAAATTTTTTACCAGGCATGGATTCTGAGCAAAATTCCCTGCTTTGCAAATGCCAAATTTTTCCACAAAACCGCAGCAGAAATTTTTGCTGCAAAAAAATAGAAAAAAATGCCCATTGCATTTTGGCCCAAGAAAAAATACTCATTGACTCAATACATTCATGAATTTTCGCAGATTCACTCATCACTAGCGATGAGCGAATATGTCCCATTTCTCTTCATCTTTGAAAAGATTTGCTAACTGGTGAAAAATCAGTGGAATCTTGAAAATGTCACATGTCCAAAAAAATGTCACCCCGAGTTATGCGGGCGACAATTTTTTGTTGTGTGGCGAATTTTTACGTGGCAAATTTTGTCGCCCATTTCGCAAAATAATCCGCCAGTGGTGAAATTCTCTGCAAATCGATGCATGGCAAATTTTTTCACCCATCACTACTCATCACTATGCAACACACACTGCTGTATTTGTATGGTTGTGCACCTTTTCTCTAACAATTATATTATAGGGTTTATGTCCAGTGGCCTTTTTTTTCTCTCTTTTTATATTACCATCTTCCACACACATTGTTGAGCTCACCTAAAGCATATAATTGCTAATTTGCATCATTGTTGCTAATTGCACTTGTGGCAAATACAAGTTAACTAAGTCATTTAGAAAAACCGCTGAACACAAGCAGTTTGTCATTCTCCTGCCAAGGTTACAACTGATTGGCATCTAGAGTAAGAGGCTATTATAATGGCTAATGGCATATAAAAATAGTCTCTTTCATGTCTCAATTAATAGCATTCCTGTCCAATTCATATTACCCAGTCCTGTGAGCTAAAGATGTAATTTATGTGTAATTAATTTTTCAAGCCCTAATAATTAATACATTCTATGCAAAATAATTTAAATTAAAGGGGACATTAACCTTTTAGGCAAATTTCCACTCAACTCTCTATTGGGGCTCTCTTAGGGGCAGCATATCAAATTAGAGCTCACCACTGTAAAATTCCACTACCCTAAATTCATTTCTATGGGATTTTTAGAGGCATATTCATGAAATGGTGAACTCAAATTTTCACCCATTGATAAATACATCCCTAAATGCCCCATAGAAATCATTAGATAATGATGAATGTCACTGTGGTGAGCTCTAATGTCACACTTGGATAAAACTGCAACTTGAGGATGATCGACAGCGTCACTTTACCAAAAATAGTGAAATGGCAACATTTTGTCAACATTTGGCAAATGATTGAAGTCAAGGGTATTTTTCCTGGAGCCAAAGCATTGCAGTCAACAAGAGTCTTGTTCACGGGTGTTTTTTCCAGTGGAATAAATGTGCTGATCAAGGAAGGAAAGATAGAAAGAAAAAAAGAGAAGGAGAGAAAGAGAGAAAGAGAGAGAGATATAAAAAGAAAAAAAAGAGAGAGAGAAAGAAAGAAAAAGAACGAAAGAAAGAAGGAGAAAAAGAAACAAAGAAAGTGAGAGAAAGAAAGAGAGATATAAAAAGAAAAAAAAAGAGAGAGAGAAAGAAAGAAAGAAGGAGAAAAAAACAAAGAAAGAAAAAGAAAGAGAGAGAGAGAGAAAGAAAGAAAGAGAGAAAGAGAAAAAGAAAGAAAGAGAGAAAGAGAAAAAGAAAGAAAGAAAGAGAAAAAGAAAGACAGAAAAATAAAGAGAGAGAGAGAAAGAAAGAAAGAGAAAGAAAAAGAAAGAGAAAGAAAGAGAAAGGGAGAAAGAGAAAAGGAAACAAAGAAAGAAAGAAAGAAAAAAGAGAAAAAGAAAGAAAAAAGAGAAAAAGAAAGAGAGAAAGAGAAAAAGAAAGAGAAATAAAGAAAGAGAAAGGGAGAAAGAGAAAAAGAAACAAAGAAAGAAAGAAAAAAGAGAAAATGAAAGAAAGAAAGAGAGAAAAAGAAAGAGAGAAAGAGAGAAAAAGAAAGAGAGAAAGAGAAAGAGAAAAAGAAAAAGAAAGAAAGGAGCTCTTGGCTCTTGTTATTACATCCTACATTTGGTATGCAGAAAAGAGGGAACTCTAAATGAGAGTAACTCATGTGTTTTATGCTATTTGTCAGTCCAGTGATCTGCCTTACATAAACATTATTAAAAATAGTCCTCTGGAAAAAGTAAAAAAGGTGCATAAATATCAAGTAGAAACATTGCTTTGCTTGTTACCTTCAAAGAAAAGTCCACAAACAATGTCGTATGTTTCAGTGCCAAGCCATGCCAAGCTCTCATAACTTATTTGACAGTAAAAAAAGACCTGACACTTTCAAGTTTTAAAGAGAATATTTAAATATAACAAGTTCTATATGTGATGTGTATAATACTGGAGAATGTACAAGCTTACAGGTCCCATTCCTCTTTATATCAAATTGCAATAAAATCTAATAGACGTATATCATGCTGCAAAACGCACAGTGACACATCATGTCAATAGGAAATTCAATTTTGAACATATATGATTTGTTATGAACATCTGTATAATAAGGGCGGGAACACTAAACAGTCATTGCAGAAACTGTTAGTAGCTTTAGACTTATCTTATGTAGGAGACTGATGGTAGTTTCCCTTTATTCGGGCAGTCCCCTAAATTTTAGACTAAGGGGTATATTTATAAAAAATGGAGCAAAGCATTACCAGTAATGATTAGTAATGATTAGATTTCAACACTTAGAAAAACAAAGAAAAGCATCTGATTGGCTGCTATGAGCAACATTGCCGGTAATGTTTTACTCCACTTTTAACACAGCATGATAAATATACCCCTAAGTGTGATCCTTATTTGCTGTTTCCCTATCTTGGACTACAGTTTTTTCCTAGCAGTTACTGGCCAGCAGATGTCAGTGTTCTGTTTTATGAATAGGGAAGCCAGAGTGTGCTTAGCCTCTTTCTTTAGGTTACGCCTTCCTGGAAGGTTCGGGCCTGGGAAGAGGTAGGTCCAGTGGTGAAATTAGTGTGCAGATAGCTCTGTTATAGCTCACTCTAAGAGTAAGAGACAGGATCAGGTTAGCTAGTGAGCAGCCTGAGGCTCCATCGAGGAGCATTATATATAATGAATTATTTGTGTATATTGGTATAATTTAGCAATAAAAACTACACCATAAAAATCATGACAGAATCCCTTTAAAGACTGACAACAAAGTAGAAATGGCTCTTTAATGATATTTCTCTTAACATCTGTTCTGCAGTACACACACACAAAGCGAGAGAGCAGGGAATGAGGTCCTTGCTTGCATATACAACTAGAGATGTAGCAAACTGTTCTCCGGCGAACTAATTCGCGCAAACATCGGGTGTTCGCAAGTTTGCAAGTTCGCAAACTTTTCGCGTATGTTCGCAATTTGGGTTTTTTTGTGGCGTTTTTCCGCTGTGTTTTTTCTCGGCCTAAAAACGTCGCACAAGCCACACATGGCGTTTTTCAGCAAATCCCATTTCCATGGTGCTAATAGTGTGAAATAGCAAAAAACGCTGCGTATTTCCGCTAGGTCTGCCAGCTGCCTTTGCGTATACATAGGAATAGCTTGCGTTTTTATGCAACGCTGTGTCAACAAAGTATTTTTAAGAGAAATTTTTGCCCTTGATCCCCCTCCTGGATGCCACTGTCCAGGTCGTGGCACCCTTTAAACAACTTTAAAATCAGTTTTCTGGCCAGAAATGGCTTTTCTAGGTTTTAAAGTTCGCCTTCCCATTGAAGTCTATGGAGTTCGCAAAGTTTGCAAACTTTCGCACTTTTTGGCGTAAGTTCGCGAACGGGTTCGCAAACTTTTTTTTTGAGGTTTGCTACATCCCTATATACAACCTTGACCTGCATTAAATGGCACATATGGCTTGACAAAGGGTCGATAAAGACCCAAAATGTTGCTGTACTGGTCTGTGCCAGCTATGTGAATAAAGGCATTTTATTATAAGAAGGCTGGAGCACGGAGTGCTGTCCATAATTTGAGGAGTAAACAACACATATCACAGAAAATATGTTTCCCCCACCAGAGGTATGGGCTAACAGAGCCAGAACTCTGAATGGGGGAAACAGTAATTTTTTTTCAGCAATGGGCCCCAGCCCAGCCACAAAATGCACTTTATCATTTATTGTATTGCTATGGATAGTAATGTGTTCAGGAAAAACTTTGATTTGCAAATTGTTTTATATTTTTCCTGTAATGACATGCAGTGGCTAAATGTTGTCAAATGAGATGAATAGATGCAATGTCCCAAATTCTCACTACAGATAGGCCTGTGCATTCTTCTTCCTCCCTGTCCAAATTCCCACCTGCTGTGCGGCTTTTGAATTAATTACGTTAAACTTTTTCCCCTCTTCAATATAATCAGAGTTATTAAAAAACTCCTTCACGTTGGCAAAATAAAGAATACAGTGGAAGGGGCTGTACCAAGTTGCAAAGATTTAGGGGGGTTTACTTATAAAACATCACTATAGAAGAAACACATGCTCATAGAAGTCACAAAAATCTCACCCGTAGTATAGATGAGCCCAGGTGCTCATGCCCCAGACCTTCAGCTAGAGGGAGCCAACATGGATAAATCATAAACGTAGAACAAAGGCAGGCACTCCGGTAATGTAGGTGAAGAATAGCGCTTGTTCACGAGGAATTATAGTAAAATCACAAAACTTTTATTAAGCTAACACATGATACAGAGAGCCTAACGCGTTTCGTACCTCACGGTACTTAATTATAGGGGTTTACTTATACTCAAATTTTTCTCATTTTTATTTTTGAGAAACGATGAATAAACTAATTTCCACCAATGACCGTCGTTATAATTTTATCAAGATACAAACTGAAAAAGCAGGAAAGGGAAAAAGTTACCAAAAAGTGGCAAAAAACAGAACTTTTTAAACTTGTTGCACAATAGCCATGACTTTTTTTGTATTGTAACACAAAAGCCAGCATTAAAAACACCCAAAAAAGATAGATAAAGTAAATAGAAAAAGCCACAAAGCAAAGATAGATCGTCCAATTGTAAAAGGGGCATCTGCCATTGACTTGAAAGGTTTTATCTGGAGCATTTTCAAATTCAGAATTGTCGCAGTATATTGAATAATAAATAGTGCTGAGCGTTTTTAACCAGGCATAGATTTGCAGCAAATTCCACATTTTGTCGTTAGCAAATTGTTTTGTCGTGCGTCAAAAAAGTCACGGTCAGCCAAAAAATGACACAGGTGACAAAAATAAGATGCAGGCAACATAAAAAGACGCGGGCGACAAAAATAAGACGCGGGCAACAAAAAGTTGCACGACAGATTCACTCATCAGTAATAATAAATCCTGAAAAAAGCTGCATCTTTTTTTCTGAAACAAATTTAGAACCAGAATTTGTCACAGTTTATTGAGCTTTATTGTATATGTTTCTGGTCACATGGACCCTTCCTCAAGGGGTATTATCTTTATTTGAATCTACGATGTCCTTATGGTAGAACTATGTGTGAGCTTTAAGTAGTAGTGAGCAAATTTTTTCACCAGGCATGGATTTGCAGCGAATTTCCGCATTTCGCCATCGGAGAATTGTTTTGTGAAACTTACGTGAAAATTTGCAGAAAAAAAAATGCAAATAAGTCATGACCAAGCCAAATTGGGTGTGGACACATCAGAATGGGTGTGGTCATGTAAAAATGGGTGCGGTCACGTCAAAATAGGCTTGGTTTTGTCAAAAAGACACACATGACAAAAAAGTAATGCGCCAAATGCGTTTCTTGGATTTTCCATCATTTTGGCGAATTTTCCTGACGTTTCACAAATTTTGGGGGGAAGTGAAATGGGACAGATTCGCTCATCACTATTTCTGAGAACTTTTTTCTTTCAGTGGAGTGTCATGTTCTGTTTTCATTTAAAACAAGTGTCTTTGGATGATTATTAAAAGTTAAAAAATGTTGTCAAAAAAACTTTTATCAGTCTAAAGATCAAAAATACTTCAGTTCAAAGCTTGTTATATCCTTAAATCTGCCATATGAGATTGGTTTGGACCAATTGCATTGCAATCAGCAGTTTGCTTATAATGAAGTGATATAGTGATCTATAGCGAATCTGTCCCGTTTCGCTTCGCTGAAAAAATCGCGAATCTTTCAAAAGATTTGAGAAACGGCGGAAAATTCGTGAAACGGCGAAAATGTCGCCCGTCAAAAAAAAAATTGTCACCCGCGGCTATTATTTTGACACACAGCTATTATTTCGTCGCCTGCGGCTATTATTTTGTCGAGCGGCTATTATTTTGTTGCGCAGCTATTATTTCGTCGCCCGCGGCTATTATATTGTTGCCCGCAACTATTATTTTGACGTCGGCGACAATTTTTGGACGTGCGGCGAATTTTTACGCTGCAAATTTTTTCATCTGTTTCGCGAAACAATCCGCCAATGGCGAAACACGGAAATTCGCCGCGAGTCCATGCCTGGCGAAAGATTTCGCCCATCACTAGTGATCTTAACTTGAGGGTCACTGTGCCATTTCCAACAGAAGAGTGTATTTTGAGTAGAGAATGAAAATCAGGGGAGCCAGATATGGTAACATGACAGGTCACATTGAAGGAAAAGCTCTCAGAACCAGCAGAAAAAAAATTGAAATGTTTTGATGAAGGATAAAGAGCTTGAATGTAAATGATAAACGCACAGTTAAAATAATAGCTATTGCAAATGATATACTACATAACTAAATTCCCGTATCAGAATATTTAAGCTATCCTATACAGTTTATATCATCTTTAAGTAGTCATTTGTTCTTTGAAGGTCTGACTCTTTCTGACAATACCTCCCACAATATACCAGGAGAATTTTTTTCTTTAAATGCAATCAAATGAGCTTCTATTTTTCTACATTTATATCATTAGCCTCAGAAGGTGTTTTATGTATACAGATGCAATGACATTGGCTTTAATACCCCATATCTTGAATTATGTAGACCTTGAAGGGAACAAATGCAAATCCAGACAATTTAAAATAATAAACTCTACTGTGGGGATATTTGTAGATATAAGAAGTAGGTACAATTGTCACAGATATTATAGCTCCATGGTTTTTTTATTACTATCTCATTATATGTATGTTATAAGTACAGGTATCGGACCCCTTATCCGGAAACCCGTTATCCAGAAAGCTCCGAATTACGGAATGCCCATCTCCCATAGACTCCATTTTAATCAAATAATTCAGAATTTTAAAACTGATTTCCTTTTTCTCTGTAATAATAAAACAGTACCTGTACTTGATCCCAACTAAGATATAATTACCCCTTATTGGGGGCAGAACAGCCCTATTGGGTTTATTTAATGGTTAAATGATTCCCTTTTCTCTGTAATAATAAAACAGTACCTGTACTTGATCCCAACTAAGATATAATTACCCCTTATTGGGGGCAGAACAGCCCTATTGGGTTTATTTAATGGTTAAATGATTCCCTTTTCTCTGTAATAATAAAACAGTACCTGTACTTGATCCCAACTAAGATATAATTACCCCTTATTGGGGCAGAACAGCCCTATTGGGTTTATTTAATGGTTAAATGATTCCCTTTTCTCTGTAATAATAAAACAGTACCTTGTAATTGATTCCAACTAAGATATAATTAATATTTATTGGATGCAAAACAATCCTATTGGGTTTAATTAATGTTTTATTGATTTTTTAGTAGACTTAAGGTATTGAGATCCAAATTACGGAAAGACCCCTTATCCGGAATACCCTTGGTCCCGAGCATTCTGGATAATGAGTCCTATACCTGTATAAATTAAAGTTCTCAGTTACTGTCCATCAACTTTTGATGATTAGTGCCCAAGTGCTTATTAGCCTTTGCTTTGTAATAAGAGTTTGTTTTTTGTCTTCAACTCATTATTTGAATGTTTTTGCAACATAATTTTATAATTTGCAAAATTTTTATATGGGAACTCTGGCTTCTGTCATCTTTTCCTTCAAAAAGTAGGAATAAATACCATTTTTAAATGTTGAAATCCACCTGCAAAACAACTTCTCCACAGCTTACAGACAGCATGCAGGAACTACATAACCCACAATGCATTGCACTGGGATGTTCCTTCCCTTATTGACATCACGTGTGCAGGGAATTGTGGGATTGGGAGGAGGCAGGCTGAAGGCTGAGGGAAGGTGACTACTGTTACATTTTATTTGAGTTTCAAAGTAGCCAGCCAGATCAGCAGGGGAACAGGGGGCGGGGCTTAGGGAACTGTTCCAAACCATATTATTACATTAACTATCATGAAAAGGCTGCATATTTTTTAATTCATGTATATTGCAAAGTTGTTCGTGTTTGGTTGGAGTTCCCATTTAACTATCCTGACTATACATTTACTGAGTAAGGTGCTAGGTTGAAAGCTTTAAAAGAATTATGGGGGTTTAGTATTTTATTACATGAGACAATCAAAATTTTAGAACAATAAAGGACTTTTAAAGGAGAAGGAAAAAAACTAAATAAGCTTTATCAGAAAGGTCTATGTAAATACAGCCATAAGCACTCACAGAAGACCTCTATCAAAAGAAACACAAGATTTCTTGTATCCTTTTTGTAAACATGTTCTGACTTCTTCTCTCAGAAAAATCCTTCATTCCCTGGGCCAGAGTCTGCACAGTTCTCTCCTCTCTCCCCTCTCCTTCACCCTCCTCCCATAAGAATTCATAAAACTCACCCCCCCCCCCACCCTTAGGAATGTGTAATCTGAGCTATAACGGCAAGAGCTGCAGCAGGAAGCTATGAAGAACAAGTAAAAATGGCACATGGAATCTTAAACAAACAGAGAGAGTTTCTAGGGCTGTTTACTTAGGTATGGTAATGGTTTCTGCAGAATAAATATAGTGTTCTAGGTGGCAGAAATGTGGTGAATCTATTGGCAGTAAAAGATTTGCTTGTACATATTAAGCCCAGCATAAATATGAGATATCCAGAAAAGAACAGAATAAACTTTGTCAAAGATGACAATTTGCAAATTTTCTATAACAGTATTTAATTAACAGGCTTCCTCCCAAAGGGGCTCATTAGAATGAAATTAAGGTTAAATAGTTAAACCTCCGGTAAATCCCTTGAAAATAATATCACACCCAATTCCCTTTAAAGGTAATTTGGGCTTGTATTTGTTGATGTTTTTGCTGTGTTTGCTTTTATTAGAAGATTGATTTATCTCACAAGACTCAACTAAACCTTTTCAGAATTTAATGTTAATAATTAACAGACATATTGTTGTCAAGTCAACAGATTAATATATTACTTAAGCCTTTGTGGTTATAGGGGTACAAAGACAACTTCAAAATAAAGGCAGGGAATGCTGTACATTGTACTCAGCTGCACTTTCCACATTATGCATGTTCTTGTCCTTTACTAAAATAATCCGAATGTGCTTTTATTTTTTAATTAAAGTCAATTGCACACTGGGGACTTTAACATTGTGACTTGTACACTGTTATGTCTATTAATCAGTTTATGAGACTGGCTGTCAAAATCACACAGTTTGCATATATAATAAGAACCGTTGATTGAAAGGGAAAATACAGGAAGTAATAAGGCAAGCAGTGATAGGAGATGGATTTTAACGTGTAGATGGGAAGGAGGAGAATTTATGGACGAGGTTCAGGGGAGGAGAAGTGAAAGCGGAGAGGGCCAAAGCTAAAAGCTTGACGCTAATGAGGCAAAGATTATAGGCAAAACATCTAGAAGCCCCTTTCGCGGTTTTTCTTAACTATATACAGGTATGGGATCCCTTATCTGGAAAACCGTTATCCAGAAAGTTCCGAATTACGGAAAGGCCATCTCCCATAGACTCCATTATAAGTATTTTTAAAAAAAATGTAATAATAAAACAGTACCCAACTGTTTTATTATTACAGAGAAAAGGGAATCATTTAACCATTAAATAAACCCAATAGGGCTGTTCTGCCCCCAATAATGGGTAATTATATCTTAGTTGGGATCAAGTACAGGTACTGTTTTATTATTACAGAGAAAAGGGAATCATTTAACGATGAAATAAACCCAATAGGGCTGTTCTGCCCCCAATAAGGGGTAATTATATCTTAGTTGGGATCAAGTACAGGTACTGTTTTATTATTACAGAGACAAGGGAATCATTTAACCATTAAATAAACCCAATAGGGCTGTTCTGCCCCCAATAAGGGGTAATTATATCTTAGTTGGGATCAAGTACAGGTACTTTTTTATTATTACAGAGAAAAGGGAATCATTTAACCATTAAATAAACCCAATAGGGCTGTTCTGCCCCAATAAGGGGTAATTATATCTTAGTTGGGATCAAGTACAGGTACTGTTTTATTATTACAGAGAAAAGGGAATCATTTAACCATTAAATAAACCCAATAGGATTGTTCTGCCCCCAATAAGGGGTAATTATATCTTAGTTGGGATCAAGTACAGGTACTGTTTTATTATTACAGAGAAAAGGGAATCATTTAACCATTAAATAAACCCAATAGGGCTGTTCTGCCCCCAATAAGGGGTAATTATATCTTAGTTGGGATCAAGTACAGGTACTGTTTTATTATTACAGAGAAAATGGAATCATTTAACCATTAAATAAACCCAATAGGGCTGTTCTGCCCCAATAAGGGGTAATTATATCTTAGTTAGGATCAAGTACAGGTACTGTTTTATTATTACAGAGAAAATGGAATCATTTAACCATTAAATAAACCCAATAGGGCTGTTCTGCCCCCAATAAGGGGTAATTATATCTTAGTTGGGATCAAGTACAGGTACTGTTTTATTATTACAGAGAAAAGGGAATCATTTAACCATTAAATAAACCCAATAGGACTGTTCTGCCCCCAATAAGGGGTAATTTTATCTTAGTTGGGATCAAGTACAGCTACTGTTTTATTATTACAGAGAAAAGGGAATCATTAAACCATTAAATAAACCCAATAGGATTGTTCTGCCCCAATAAGGGGTAATTATATCTTAGTTGGGATCAAGTACAGGTACTGTTTTATTATTACAGAGAAAAGGGAATCATTTAACCATTAAATAAACCCAATAGGGCTGTTCTGCCCCCAATAAGGGGTAATTATATCTTAGTTGGGATCAAGTACAGGTACTGTTTTATCATTATTAACTGGGATTATTTGCTTTTAATGAAGTCTATAGGAGATGGCCTTTCTGTAATGTCATAGAAACCAAGTTTTCCTTGCTGTACTAGGGTACCACATGCTTCCCACTGATTGGGCCTATAGAATATTGGACTTTTACAAGGTTACCAGCCAAATCACCCCCTCACCCCAAAGTTAAGCCTTTGAAAAAGGTAAGGAGATATAGTCATCTAATGACAAATGAAAATAGCAAAGCCAACAGTGACAATGATATAAATCACTTGATAATATAGCATCTCCATCTATGACAATATATTTTTGACCCTGGTAACAAAATATGTGTTAGGATTTTGCAATGATTCATGGATCTGGCTTCTCAGGGCTGGTATGTACAGCCGAAGCTAACATCATTAGTCATTACTAAGCTGGAGAAGGCTTTGCACCCTAGGTTTTGTGATTTTTTTAAAACCAGAAATTCCAGTAAATATTGGACTTTTACAGATTCAATAAATACTGTGGTTAGAAAGTATTTAAGAGAAACTGCTTAAAGTTCTAAGATCACTAAAAGCTATTTTATTAATCTTTTAAATTAGCTCTGAAATCGATACATTCTTATGACCCCAACAGTTTCCATTATTCTCTACCTCTGCATACCAACAAATTATTTTTAATTACACAAAGATTGATTGCTTAGCCCACAGCTAGAGCTAAAGTGACCATTGCTTACTATAATACACAGATTTAATGCTAGTTTTTGTTTCCTAAGAGAAAAAAATAAATGAATTTATTATGGATTAAACACTGCCCTAAAACCCTGTCTGGCAGCTGCCTCTTACATCTATCACCACTTCCACTTATTCCAGTAATTAAAAACAGAAATTGCAGCATTTATGCATTATTTTGCATTCATTCATTGAGAAAAAAAAGAAAGAAAGAAAGAAAGGAAAGTAGCTAGCTAAAGGAAATGATTCTTACATTATCTTGTTCAAAATAATGAATTATTGTATATTGTTGGATATAAATTCTTGTACAAATGCTGTGTTTATTGGATTGGTTCAAAATGCATTCTGAGGCAAAGGTGGTTGAGGTTTTTTGAATTCCGGACTAACTATAGAGGTAAGAACTAGTGATGGGCGAAATGCTTCGCCAGGCATGGATTTGTGGCGAATTTCCGAGTTTCGCCATTGGCGGATTGTTTCACGAAACGAATGAAAAAATTTGCTGCGGAAAAATTCACTGCACGTCCAAAAATTGTCACCCGTGACAAAAGAATAGCCGCGGGCGACAAAAGAATAGCTGCGAGCGACAAAAGAATAGCTGCGAGCGACAAAAGAATAGCCGCGGGCGACAAAAGAATAGCCGCGGGCGATAAAAGAATAGCCTCACGATGAAAGAATAGCCACGGGCGACAAAAGAATAGCCACGGGCGACAATTTTTTTTGACGCCCAACATTTTTGTCGTTTTGTGAATTTTCCGCCAGGGACAGATTCGCTCATCACTAGTAAGAACTAGTGATGAGCAAATTTTATGGATTCACAGCGAATTTCCGCATTTCGCCATTGGCGACACTTCTGTGAAAATTTGGCGCCGAAAAATTTGTTGCGCAGAATTGTTTTTCAAATTGGGCGCCGTCGCATCAAAATGGACACGGTCACGTCAAAAAAGTGCGGGTGGCAAAAAAATGTGCCGAGGCAACAAAAATAGATGCGGACGACAAAAAAAATAGCTGCGGGTGACAAAAAAATTTCGCAACAAATGCGTTTTGCGATTTTTTCACCGTTTTGGGAATTTTCTTGCTGTTTCTCGAATTTTATGGCGAAGCAAAACGGGATAGATTCGCTCATCACTAGTAAGAACTGAATGAAGTTATAGGGGGGAATCATAAGCAACAGGAAAGCACTAAAGTTGTGGGATTCCCTCCCTTAACCAGTCGTACTGGCTGATAGCTCTTAGTTGATCCAGGGACTGGCCCAATTGCCATCTTGGCATTTTTTCCCCCTCTGCAGCAAATTAGAGAGGGTTCAAAAGGGTTTTTTGCCTTCCTCTGGATCAACTAGCAGTTAGGCAGGTTATATATAGGCATTATGGTTGAACTTGATGAACATATGTCAACCTAAATTACTATGCTACTATGTAAGTAAAAATGTTGGGTGGGATATAGATTTGAATGTCTATGAAGACAGACATAGAAATGGGGAGTTTAACAGAGCAAAGGGATATGAGGCATTGATACCTGAAATGCAATGATCCAATAAAATATAATGAAGATTTTATTGTACGGTATGGTGATGAATTCATACTGAGCATACAAACGTTTGCAACCAGTTGGTACAGACCAGTTAGGGACAGATTTAGAAATCTACCTCAGGGCTGCTCCTGGGCTGGAAATACCCCTGAGGGACCCTATTTATGTTTACAATGGAATTGTAATTCATGAACGACAGAAAATGCACATTTGTAAGATGTTTTCTACACCGTTTGCTGTATTTTATGGATTGATTCCCAAAAAGGGAGGGTTTTGCTTCAGTCCATTAACCCACCACAACTAATAAGCATTTAGCTAGTAGTGATCTTGTGCAGTTTGTGACCATTGCCTAAACTGGGTACAAATAACCCTAGAGATGGGCTGCAAACTTTCACTGCAAAAAGTTTCTCCATTAAAGGAGAAGGAAAGGTAAAAACTAAGTAAGCTTTATCAGAAAGGTCTATGTAATACAGCCATAAGCACTCACAGAAACGCTGTACTGAGTCCTCTGTCAAAAGATTTGTTGTGTCTGTTTTCCTGTACCAGAGACACGCAGCTCTCTCCTGCTCCCCCCTCCCTCAAGAATGCTAAGAACTCACTCCCCCCCCCTTAGGAATGTGGATCTGAGCCAATCAGCAGGCAGCTAACCCATAGGGGGAGATTTAGTAATCCACGAACGGTCCAAAGGCGTCTGAATGCGTTTTTTCGTAATGATTGGTATTTTTGCGACTTTTTTGTCGCCATCGCGACTTTTTCGTATGTCCCGCAATTTTTTGTCGTCACTTTTGGTATATTTTCCCGCGACTTTTTAATCGGCGTCGCGAAAAAATCGGATTGGTTTTTCCGCAGTTTACTATCGCTCAATACGAAAAAATAGCAACGAAATAATCGAGCAAAATACGATAAAGTCACGATGGTGACAAAAAAGTCGTGACAAATACGAAAAATCACGACGGCGCCGAAAAAGTCGCAAAATTTTCGTTTCCAATACGATTTTTTTCCCTTTCGGGATTCGGATTCGTGGATTAGTAAATCTGCCCCATAGTCTAACTAACTGAGCATGTACACTGGTCTAGGTCTTGGTGCAGGAGCGAGGCATTATGGGAACTTTCTTTACACAGCTCAGCGTTTTTTCTTCCTGTTTGGCTTCTGATCATCTGAACGGGAGAAATATGGGGAGACTTAAGGGCACTATTGTTTCAACTGAAGGTATGCCTGCAGCTTGGGATTAACTCTTTATTAGCCTTTCTCCTTTAAAAAGTGGGGCAACAAAACACAACCAGACCCCAATGTATTTTGTGTGGAAAAAAAATTGCTGCAATAAAAGCACATAGACTCCAATGTATTCTATGCATATAAAATCACTGTTAGAAAAAAAAAAAAAGGGGAATGCGGAAAAAGTTGCAATAAAAAAAAAAAAAAAACACCCATAGACCCCAATGTACTTTTCAATGAAAAAAAGGCCATGGCTCCAATGTATTCTGCACATAAAAAGTCACTGAGACAAAAAGCCAATTGACAGTTAATTTCATACGTTTTCTGGCTACATTTTCATTAAATCTAAACAGGACAGGGATAACGGGATCCCCACCTTTATTTATATACTCGGAGCTCCTGTTTTGACTTCATATATAAACTTTTTATGCATCTCTTCAGCTTGTTCCAGTTACTTGTCATCCATATAGTGCAGGCTAGAGATAACTGCTAGAGATAATATTTATATACTATGAGAGTTCCCTGAGTACGACAGAGATGAAGAAACGGGAAAACAGAAAGTCTGAGGTTTTTAATGACTGGAGGACGACTTTTTTTATGTTTTTCTCATATTGGCAACACTGAAAGTGCACAGAAGCTTGTCAAAACATGATGCTTGGGTAATAAAAAGGAAATGTATTCTATCCTACCATACAAAGTCAAACTTGCATGCTAGAATTTATTTTACTTTAAAGAAGAATAGAAAAGAAGACAGAGAGTCATTATCTCCAGCCTTCTTCAGGCTCCATGACAGATGAGTATTGGTGCAAGCCGGCACTATCTGTAAAGATGGCAGTCAGTGAACCTTGCAATTTATTTGCCATGACAAACATAAATGTAAGGTGAGCCAATATAAAAGCACTTACAGTATGTTTGTTGTGATTTAGTTTCCAGGGTACCTGTTAAAGAGAACTTTCTACAAATACTGGAATACTGCGGTACAGTCAGCAACTGCTGCATTTCATTTGTTCCATCTGATATTCAGGGCAGACTGTAAAGGTCCCCATACACGGGCCGATAGTAGCTGCCGATATGGGTCCCTTGGACCGATTCAGCAGCTAATCGGCCCGTGTATGGGCAGAACCGAGTGGCCTGGCCGACCGATATCTGGCCTGAAATTGCCCAGATATCGATCGGCCAGGATAGAAAATCCAGTCGGAATGGGAAACACATCGGCTTGTTGATGCGGTCCCCGAACCGACTGCCCCATGGCCGCAAATGCCCCAGGGCCAAACAATCGGATTATTTTTTTTTTTAGCTACTTGCTACCCGATATCGCCCACCTGTAGGTGGGGATATCAGGTGAAGATCCGCTTACTTGGCGACATCGCCAAGCGAGCGGATCTTATAGTGTAAAGGGACCTTTAGAACGTACCATTTGTCTTATTTACATGTTAGAATTAAATTCCCGCTATCAATACAATAGTCTGCCATGCTGTTTTTCTTTGGATTATAAAGTTTCTTCAAACATTTGAAATATTATAGGTCTTTGCTTTTTTATATTAACATTTTGCAATCATATCAGTGTAAAATGCGTCTTTAATTTAATTATGACGTAAAATCACAAACGCCTAAGGGATGATTTTTAAGCTTCCATTACTAATGGTAGTAAAAGTTTGCATTAGTAGGGTTTTAAGTAGGGATGCACCAAACCCAGTTTTTCGTGTTTGGACAAACCCCCGAATCGTAAGGGATTCAGGCGAGTACCAAGCCGATTATTTTTTTATGTGTGCGACAATTTTTTTTTTACACGGCAACAATTTTTTGACATGGGTGCAGCGAATTTTGTTGCCTGTTTCGCAAAAAAATCTGTCAATGGCAAAACGTGGAAATTTGTCGCTGATCCATGCTTGGCGGATAATTTCGTCCACCACTACTCACAAATTGACACCTTTACAAATTGGAAAAAATCATCAGACAAGATGGCCCTACGTAATCTGTCCGACAAAAGATGCACAAAAATTGTTCAGGCTTTGTCACTCTAAACAATTTTAGACAATTTTGTTTTTACACGGGCGACAAATTTTTGACGTGGGCGACAATTTTTTGATGCCATTTGCAGCAAATTTTGTCGCCTGTTTCGCAAAAAAAAATCTGTCAATGGCGAAACGGGGAAATTTGTCGCTGATCAATGCTTGGCAAATTATTTCATCCATCACTACTCACAAACTGACACCTTTACAAATTGAATAAAATCATCAGACAAGATGGCCGTACGTAATCCGTCCTACAAAAGATGCACAAAAATTGTTCAGGCTTTGTCACTCTAAACAATTTTAGACAATTTTGTTTTTACACGGGCGACAAATTTTTGATGCCATTTGCAGCGAATTTTGTCGCCTGTTTCACGAAAAAATCTGTCAATGGCGAAACGGGGAAATTTGTCGCTGATCCATGCATGGTGAATTATTTCGTCCATCACTACTCACAAACTGACACCTTTACAAATTGGAAAAAATCATCAGACAAGATGGCCCTATGTAATCCGTCCTACAAAAGATGCACAAAAATTGTTCAGGCTTTGTCACTCTAAACTTCAGAGACCGAATAAAGGCAACAAGTTGATAAGTATCTACAGGATTTTCTTTAACATTTGGTCTGAAGGAGAGTGTTTATGGGAAGTCCCAAAGACAGGACACACACTATTTTCAAACTAAACAATTAAATGAATATGCTGTGCCAGATTCTGCTGGGAAATAAAAAAGATTAATCAAAATTTTATTTCCCTTCATTATGAAACTAATGGCATCTTTCACTGAAGTGAGTAGTGTGTTATAACAGATTGCATTATTCCCAGAAATGGGCTTGTATTTTACATTACACCGTAGGAGCCGACATGATCCGTTGTAAATACGGTGTGAATTCTATTTTATAGTGTGCGTTTTTGTGTTCTTTGAAGCAATATTGCACGCATGAATAGATGTTTTATAAAGCAGGATGAGTGGGAAGACCTTTAGTTAGTTGTCTGTCATTCACTTTACCTGGATGTGTTCTGTACATAAACATCCTTTGATATGACTGGAAATGTTACTTAAGTTCCATAAATTCTTCCCCTTATTCACACAAAATCACTGCTAGTAAGGCCAATATTAATACAATATTTTAAAGCTATCGGTAAAGTATTTAATTCAGGCAGATGGTCGAATTTCCTATATATATGTAATAATGAAAGGCAGCCGCTGAGACTTTATTCTAGGTCATTCTGAACTCCACATTGTATAGATAAAAGACTACTTTTGATTCTGGTCTGTTTGATTCTGGTTTGTTGTGCTAAAGTAAATGATATTTGATATGGAAATATATATAGCTTAATAACTTAAATAGAAAAATTGCTTACAATGCATAAATTACATGAAAGTAGTAAAATAACTCCTACTACACCCGAATACTGTATATAGCAATTCAATGCTGATCCTACAGGAAGGAACATTCCAGTGGGATCAATTTGTACTAGTCTGTCTTTAGGAAGTAATAACACTCTTAATTGGCAATTGTGTTACTAATGAAAATTTGGTAAGGTAATTTATAGGGAATAGTGATGAGCGATTTTTTCGCCAGGCATGGATTCACAGCGAATTTCCGCATTGCGTCATTGGCAAATTGTGTCGTGAAACTTCCGTGAAAATTAGCCGAGAAAAAAATTCGTCACACAGATTTGTTTGTTGTGTCAAATTGAGCGTGGGCGCGTAAAAAAAAGGGCACGGTTGCGTCAAATTGGGCGTGGTCGCGTAAAAAAGGGCACAGTTGTGTCAAATTGGGCGCGGTCACGTAAAAAGGGGCACGGTTGCATCAAATTGGGCGTGGTCGCTTAAAAAAAGGGCACGGTTGCGTCAAATTGGGTGTGGTCACGTAAAAAAAAGGGCACGGTTGCATCAAATTGGGCGTGGTCGCGTAAAAAAAGGGCACAGTTGTGTCAAATTGGGCGTGGTCGCGTAAAAAAAAGGTCACGGTTTAGTCAAATTGGGTGTGGTCGCGTAAAAAAAGGCACGGTTGCGTCAAATTGGGCGTGGTCACGGAAAAACAGACGTGGGCGACAAAAAAATAGATGCAGATGACAAAAAAAGACACAGGCGACAAAAAAATTCATGCAACAAATGCATTTCATGAATTTTTCACTGTTTCTTGAATTTTTTTTGCCATTTCGCGAATTTCTTGCCGTTTCACAAATTTTATGGCGAAGCGAAACAGGACAGATTCGCTCATCACTAATGGGGAACATGAAAATGAACATTTAATATAAGGTAAGTTGCCTTGTGGAAATAAGGAAATATTATTAATGTTAAATTATGTCCTATTTCCAAACTATTTCTGATAATTTTTAGTATCCTCGCTTTTAGCAATTTGCTCCATTAATTCTCTCTTCCTGCTGGAGTCAGGGTTAGTGATGAGCGAATTTTTATCACAGCAAATCTCCACATTTCGCCATTGGCAAATTGTTTTGCGAAACTTTCTCGAAAATAAGCTGCGGAAAAATTAGTTGGGTGTCAAAAAAAGTTGTGGTTGGGTCAAGATAGTTGCAGTTGTGTCAAAATAGGTGTGGTTGCATCAAAAGAGGTGTGGTCATGTCTAATTGGGCGCAGTCACGTCAAAATGGATGGGGTCATGTCAAAATAGGCGTGGCCACATTAAAAAAAAGTTGTGCGCCACACTCACGTTTCCTGAATTTTTTAGCCATTTCCTGAATTTTTCGATAGTTTCGCGAATTTTTCAGCGAAACAAAATGGGACAGATTTGCTCATCATTAGTCGGAATTTAATAAACTGCTAAATGAAAGCCAGTGAGCTTTAATACATTGTCTAGGCAAAAAGAAAACACACCAAAGATGTAGAGAACTTTTATGAGGGGGATACTGAAGAATATTGATTATTTCAGAAAGGTCAGATTTTTTTTTTTTTACTGATAATATTTCAAAAATTTCTTAAATGTCAACACGGTGATCCAGCCAACAATGTCCAGAACAAGTAGCATTAAGATGATTTATGAATTAACCAACATTAATAAACCTTGTTCATATTTTAAAAGGGACCATTTAAACCCGATAACCATGCAATGAAAGGGCAGATTTAGACACTGTGCTTGAATGACTTTTGAATTCTACAGATACAGTAGAATGAATATATACAGTATATACATACAGGTGAAAAAATTGGCCTTCTGCTTGTGGGTAAATTGGAAAAGCTCTCTTCATTTAATTGAATATACTAATTCAATTTGAACTGAATGGATGAGTGGTGAAACATTTTCAAAAACAACTCTTTTATAGTGATGGGCGAAATATTTCGCCAGGCATGGATTCGCGCGTCAAATTTGCCGCGCGTCAAAAAATTGTCGCGGGTGTCAAAAAAGAATAGTTGCGGGCGTCAAAATAATAGCCGCAGGTGACGAAACAATAGCCGCGCGACAAAACAATAGCCACGGGCGACGAAACAATAGCCGCACGACAAAACAATAGCCACGGGCGACGAAACAATAGCCGCACGACAAAACAATAGCCGCGTGACAAAACAATAGCCGCGGGCGACGAAACAATAGCCGCGTGACGAAACAATAGCCGCGCGACAAAACAATAGCCACGGGCGACGAAACAATAGCCGCACGACAAAACAATAGCCACGGGCGACGAAACAATAGCCGCACGACAAAACAATAGCCGCGTGACAAAACAATAGCCGCGGGCGACGAAACAATAGCCGCGTGACGAAACAATAGCCGCGCAACAAAACAATAGCCGCGGGTGACGAAACAATAGCCGCACGACAAAATAATAGCCGCGGGCAACAAATTTTTTTTGTCACACAACATTTTCGCCGTTTCGCGAATTTTTCGCCGTTTCGCTGATCTTTTGAAAGATTCGCGAATTTTTCGGCGAAGCGAAACGGAACAGATTCACTCATCACTACTCTTTTAGACTTAATTCTACTAGATACTGTATATCAGTGATCCCCAACCAGTGGCACGGGGCAACATGTTGCTCCCCAGCCCCTTGGGTGTTGCTCTCAGTGCCCCCAAACCAGGGAGTTATTTTTGAATTCCTGACTTGGGGGCAAGTTTTGGTTGAATAAAAACAAGATTTCCTACCAAATAAAGCCCCTGTAAGCTGATAGGGTGCATAGAGGCCCCTAATAGCCAATCACAGCCCTTATTTGGCTCCTCCATGAACTTTTATGGTGCTTGTGTTGCTCTCAGTGCCCCAAATAAAGCCCCCTGCAAGCTGATAGGGTGCATAGAGGCTGCCTAATAGCCAATCACAGCCCTTATTTGGCTCCTCCATGAACTTTTATGATGCTATTGTTGCTATCTGAGTCCAACAATCACTTTTATAAACATTAACAATAACAGAAACACACATTTCAGTTCCATGGAGGATAAAAGTGTCTACAATATGCTTGCTAGATGCCGTTGAAGGAAAAGTTTCAATTATGGGAGAAACCCCGGGGTGCGATACATCTGTACATCCAATAAGGCCATTAGTGACAACTGGTCTGACCATATGGATTGATTGGTTAAATTATTGTGAATTGGTTCATTTGAATTTGTCAAATTAATTTACAGCTTCATTATTTTCTCTGAACAATGTAATTTGGTCGAGATCAAATACAAGTGAAATTTGCTCCATTAATTCTCTTTTCCTGCTGGAGTCAGAGTTAGTGATGAGCAATTTTTTATCGCCAGGCATGGATTCACATAGAAACTCCGCATTTTGCCATTGGCAAATTGTTTTGCAAAACTTCTTCGAAAATAAGCTGCGGAAAAATTCGTCGGGTGTCAAAAAAAGTTGGGTCAAGATAGTTGCAGTCACGATCAAAATAGGCATGGTTGCATCAAAAGAGGCACGGTCGCGTCTAATTGGGCGCAGTCACGCCAAAATGGATGGGGCCACATCAAGAAAAGTTGCACTCAACACTCGCGTTTATCAAATTTTTCGGTGAAATTCAAGTGAAATTCAGCATAAATGAGTTAAAACATGATGTACAAGTCTGATTATTTTTACAACATAGTCACAAAGACTTGTAAACAATCAAGACTGTAAAACAATTGTTTTATAGAATATATTATACACGTCTAATTAGATTGTTTATATAATATAATTTATTATTTACTATATAAATACTTATTGTCCCTACTCATGATAACAATGAAGTTCATTCTTTGTTTTTACTGTTAGTACCTACATACAATAGGAATTTTGTTGATGTTCCTGATTTCCAATTTCAGTGTATAAATTAAAATGCCAAAAACACACCTTGCCGTGGAAGTTAATGGAAATGTTTTCTAAAAAAAAAAAAAATAATAGTATTACCCTGCCCTAACCGAATTTTGTTAGAGCCCCACACAACACAGAAACCCCTAATATCCCTATCACTATAATCTATTCCTTCAAAAAGTAGGAATAAATCCCATTTTATATGCTGAAATCCAGCTGCAAAACAGTTCTTCTCTTTCTGCATCATTTGTAATCCTGGAAGGGGAGGAGGGACGAAAACACTGATGTTACAAATTGTAACAACTTTTCCACAGCTTACAGACAGCATGCAGGAACTATGTAACCCACAATGCATTGCACTGTGATGTTCCTTTCCTTATCAACATCACATGTGCAAGGAATTGTGGGATTGGGAGGAGGCAGGCTAAAGGCAGGCTGAGGACAGGCGACTACTGTTACATTTTATTTGAGTCTCAAAGTAGTCAGCCAGATCAGCAGGGGAACAGGGGGCGTGGCT